>NW_027195090.1:0-235000 GCF_038502225.1 Cherax quadricarinatus
TGTTCCGGGACCTTCCATTATAAACCCAGTGTTCTAACACTTGTGGGTAAGAGGATGGATGTTCCGGGACCTTCCATTATAAACCCAGTGTTCTAACACTTGTGGGTAAGAGGATGGATGTTCCGGGACCTTCCATTATAAACCCAGTGTTCTAACACTTGTGGGTAAGAGGATGGATGTTCCGGGACCTTCCATTATAAACCCAGTGTTCTAACACTTGTGGGTAAGAGGATGGATGTTCCGGGACCTTCCATTATAAACCCAGTGTTCTAACACTTGTGGGTAAGAGGATGGATGTTCCGGGACCTTCCATTATAAACCCAGTGTTCTAACACTTGTGGGTAAGAGGATGGATGTTCCGGGACCTTCCATTATAAACCCAGTGTTCTAACACTTGTGGGTAAGAGGATGGATGTTCCGGGACCTTCCATTATAAACCCAGTGTTCTAACACTTGTGGGTAAGAGGATGGATGTTCCGGGACCTTCCATTATAAACCCAGAGTTCTAACACTTGTGGGTAAGAGGATGGATGTTCCGGGACCTTCCATTATAAACCCAGTGTTCTAACACTTGTGGGTAAGAGGATGGATGTTCCGGGACCTTCCATTATAAACCCAGTGTTCTAACACTTGTGGGTAAGAGGATGGATGTTCCGGGACCTTCCATTATAAACCCAGTGTTCTAACACTTGTGGGTAAGAGGATGGATGTTCCGGGACCTTCCATTATAAACCCAGTGTTCTAACACTTGTGGGTAAGAGGATGGATGTTCCGGGACCTTCCATTATAAACCCAGTGTTCTAACACTTGTGGGTAAGAGGATGGATGTTCCGGGACCTTCCATTATAAACCCAGTGTTCTAACACTTGTGGGTAAGAGGATGGATGTTCCGGGACCTTCCATTATAAACCCAGTGTTCTAACACTTGTGGGTAAGAGGATGGATGTTCCGGGACCTTCCATTATAAACCCAGTGTTCTAACACTTGTGGGTAAGAGGATGGATGTTCCGGGACCTTCCATTATAAACCCAGTGTTCTAACACTTGTGGGTAAGAGGATGGATGTTCCGGGACCTTCCATTATAAACCCAGTGTTCTAACACTTGTGGGTAAGAGGATGGATGTTCCGGGACCTTCCATTATAAACCCAGTGTTCTAACACTTGTGGGTAAGAGGATGGATGTTCCGGGACCTTCCATTATAAACCCAGTGTTCCAACACTTGTGGGTAAGAGGATGGATGTTCCGGGGTGTTCTAACCTTCCACCTTCCATTATAAACCCAGTGTTCTAACACTTGTGGGTAAGAGGATGGATGTTCCGGGACCTTCCATTATAAACCCAGTGTTCCAACACTTGTGGGTAAGAGGATGGATGTTCCGGGACCTTCCATTATAAACCCAGTGTTCTAACACTTGTGGGTAAGAGGATGGATGTTCCGGGACCTTCCATTATAAACCCAGTGTTCCAACACTTGTGGGTAAGAGGATGGATGTTCCGGGACCTTCCATTATAAACCCAGTGTTCTAACACTTGTGGGTAAGAGGATGGATGTTCCGGGACCTTCCATTATAAACCCAGTGTTCCAACACTTGTGGGTAAGAGGATGGATGTTCCAACACTTGTGGGTAAGAGGATGGATGTTCCGGGACCTTCCATTATAAACCCAGTGTTCTAACACTTGTGGGTAAGAGGATGGATGTTCCGGGACCTTCCATTATAAACCCAGTGTTCTAACACTTGTGGGTAAGAGGATGGATGTTCCGGGACCTTCCATTATAAACCCAGTGTTCTAACACTTGTGGGTAAGAGGATGGATGTTCCGGGACCTTCCATTATAAACCCAGTGTTCTAACACTTGTGGGTAAGAGGATGGATGTTCCGGGACCTTCCATTATAAACCCAGTGTTCTAACACTTGTGGGTAAGAGGATGGATGTTCCGGGACCTTCCATTATAAACCCAGTGTTCTAACACTTGTGGGTAAGAGGATGGATGTTCCGGGACCTTCCATTATAAACCCAGTGTTCTAACACTTGTGGGTAAGAGGATGGATGTTCCGGGACCTTCCATTATAAACCCAGTGTTCTAACACTTGTGGGTAAGAGGATGGATGTTCCGGGACCTTCCATTATAAACCCAGTGTTCTAACACTTGTGGGTAAGAGGATGGATGTTCCGGGACCTTCCATTATAAACCCAGTGTTCTAACACTTGTGGGTAAGAGGATGGATGTTCCGGGACCTTCCATTATAAACCCAGTGTTCTAACACTTGTGGGTAAGAGGATGGATGTTCCGGGACCTTCCATTATAAACCCAGTGTTCTAACACTTGTGGGTAAGAGGATGGATGTTCCGGGACCTTCCATTATAAACCCAGTGTTCTAACACTTGTGGGTAAGAGGATGGATGTTCCGGGACCTTCCATTATAAACCCAGTGTTCTAACACTTGTGGGTAAGAGGATGGATGTTCCGGGACCTTCCATTATAAACCCAGTGTTCTAACACTTGTGGGTAAGAGGATGGATGTTCCGGGACCTTCCATTATAAACCCAGTGTTCTAACACTTGTGGGTAAGAGGATGGATGTTCCGGGACCTTCCATTATAAACCCAGTGTTCTAACACTTATGGGTAAGAGGATGGATGTTCCGGGACCTTCCATTATAAACCCAGTGTTCTAACACTTATGGGTAAGAGGATGGATGTTCCGGGACCTTCCATTATAAACCCAGTGTTCTAACACTTGTGGGTAAGAGGATGGATGTTCCGGGACCTTCCATTATAAACCCAGTGTTCTAACACTTGTGGGTAAGAGGATGGATGTTCCGGGACCTTCCATTATAAACCCAGTGTTCTAACACTTGTGGGTAAGAGGATGAAGGAAATGTTCTGAGTATAAGCTTGGGGATGAGAGAGTGTTAAGTAGTAAAAATTTCTGGGATAATCTGGGATAAACAGTGGTTGTTGAGCAGGATAATGAAGGTAATCAGAGAAAAGACAACTGTTTTCAACACCAGTGAAGGAGCAGCTTATGGAACTTGAAAAGGTAATAAAAACCGCAAGCAAACACCTGAAAGACATTATATACAGACGGAGAGTGAGGTGTGAGTGACGAATGGTGACCTGAGTGAGGTGTGAGTGACGAATGGTGACCTGAGTGAGGTGTGAGTGATGCATGGTGACCTGAGTGAGGTGTGAGTGACGAATGGTGACCTGAGTGAGGTGTGAGTGACGCATGGTGACCTGAGTGAGGTGTGAGTGACGAATGTTGACCTGAGTGAGGTGTGAGTGATGCATGGTGACCTGAGTGAGGTGTGAGTGATGCATGGTGACCTGAGTGAGGTGTGAGTGATGCATGGTGACCTGAGTGAGGTGTGAGTGATGCATGGTGACCTGAGTGAGGTGTGAGTGATGCATGGTGACCTGAGTGAGGTGTGAGTGACGCATGGTGACCTGAGTGAGGTTTGAGTGATGCATGGTGACCTGAGTGAGGTGTGAGTGACGAATGGTGACCTGAGTGAGATGTGAGTGACGCATGATGACCTGAGTGAGGTGTGAGTGATGCATGGTGACCTGAGTGAGGTGTGAGTGATGCATGGTGACCTGAGTGAGGTGTGAGTGACGAATGGTGACCTGAGTGAGGTGTGAGTGATGCATGGTGACCTGAGTGAGGTGTGAGTGACGCATGGTGACCTGAGTGAGGTGTGAGTGACGCATGGTGGCCTGAGTGAGGTGTGAGTGATGCATGGTGACCTGAGTGAGGTGTGAGTGACGCATGGTCACCTGAATGAGGTGTGAATGACGCATGGTGACCTGAGTGAGGTGTGAGTGATGCATGGTGACCTGAGTGAGGTGTGAGTGATGCATGGTGACCTGAGTGAGGTGTGAGTGATGCATGGAGACCTGAGTGAGGTGTGAGTGACGCATGGTGACCTGAGTGACGTGTGAGTGATGCATGGTGACCTGAGTGAGGTGTGAGTGATGCATGGTGACCTGAGTGAGGTGTGAGTGATGCATGGTGACCTGAGTGAGGTGTGAGTGATGCATGGTGACCTGAGTGAGGTGTGAGTGATGCATGGTGACCTGAGTGAGGTGTGAGTGATGCATGGTGACCTGAGTGAGGTGTGAGTGACGCATGGTGACCTGAGTGAGGTGTGAGTGATGCATGGTGACCTGAGTGAGGTGTGAGTGATGCATGGTGACCTGAGTGAGGTGTGAGTGATGCATGGTGACCTGAGTGAGGTGTGAGTGATGCATGGTGACCTGAGTGAGGTGTGAGTGATGCATGGTGACCTGAGTGAGGTGTGAGTGATGCATGGTGACCTGAGTGAGGTGTGAGTGACGCATGGTGACCTGAGTGAGGTGTGAGTGACGCATGGTGACCTGAGTGAGGTGTGAGTGATGCATGGTGACGTGAGTGAGGTGTGAGTGATGCATAATGACCTGAGTGACGTGTGAGTGACGCATGGTGACCTGAGTGAGGTGTGAGTGACGCATGGTGACCTGAGTGAGGTGTGAGTGATGCTTGGTGACCTGAGTGAGGTGTGAGTGATGCATAGTGACCTGAGTGAGGTGTGAGTGACGCATGGTGGCCTGAGTGAGGTGTGAGTGATGCATGGTGACCTGAGTGAGGTGTGAGTGACGCATGGTCACCTGAATGAGGTGTGAATGACGCATGGTGACCTGAGTGAGGTGTGAGTGATGCATGGTGACCTGAGTGAGGTGTGAGTGATGCATGGTGACCTGAGTGAGGTGTGAGTGATGCTTGGTGACCTGAGTGAGGTGTGAGTGACGCATGGTGACCTGAGTGACGTGTGAGTGATGCATGGTGACCTGAGTGAGGTGTGAGTGATGCATGGTGACCTGAGTGAGGTGTGAGTGACGCATGGTGACCTGAGTGAGGTGTGAGTGATGCATGGTGACCTGAGTGAGGTGTGAGTGATGCATGGTGACCTGAGTGAGGTGTGAGTGACGCATGGTGACCTGAGTGAGGTGTGAGTGATGCATGGTGACCTGAGTGAGGTGTGAGTGATGCATGGTGACCTGAGTGAGGTGTGAGTGATGCATGGTGACCTGAGTGAGGTGTGAGTGATGCATGGTGACCTGAGTGAGGTGTGAGTGATGCATGGTGACCTGAGTGAGGTGTGAGTGATGCATGGTGACCTGAGTGAGGTGTGAGTGACGCATGGTGACCTGAGTGAGGTGTGAGTGACGCATGGTGACCTGAGTGAGGTGTGAGTGATGCATGGTGACCTGAGTGAGGTGTGAGTGATGCATAATGACCTGAGTGACGTGTGAGTGACGCATGGTGACCTGAGTGAGGTGTGAGTGACGCATGGTGACCTGAGTGAGGTGTGAGTGATGCTTGGTGACCTGAGTGAGGTGTGAGTGATGCATAGTGACCTGAGTGAGGTGTGAGTGATGCATGGTGACCTGAGTGAGGCGTGAGTGACGCATGGTGACCTGAGTGAGGTGTGAGTGACGCATGGTGACCTGAGTGAGGTGTGAGTGACGCATGGTGGCCTGAGTGAGGTGTGAGTGACGCATTGTGACCTGAGCGAGGTGTGAGTGATGCATGGTGATCTGAGTGAGGTGTGAGTGTTGCATGGTGATCTGAGTGAGGTGTGAGTGATGCAAGGTGACCTGAGTGAGGTGTGTGTGACGCATGGTGATCTGAGTGAGGTGTGTGTGATGCATGGTGACCTCAGTGAGGTTGGAGTAATGCATGGTGACCTCAGTGATGTGTGAGTGATGCATGGTGACCTGAGTGAGGTGTAAGTGTTGCATGGTGACCTGAGTGAGGTGTGTGTGATGCATGGTGACCTCAGTGAGGTGTGAGTGATGCATAGTGACCTGAGTGAGGTGTGAGTGACGCATGGTGGCCTGAGTGAGGTGTGAGTGATGCATGGTGACCTGAGTGAGGTGTGAGTGACGCATGGTCACCTGAATGAGGTGTGACTGACGCATGGTGACCTGAGTGAGGTGTGAGTGATGCATGGTGACCTGAGTGAGGTGTGAGTGATGCATGGTGACCTGAGTGAGGTGTGAGTGATGCTTGGTGACCTGAGTGAGGTGTGAGTGACGCATGGTGACCTGAGTGACGTGTGAGTGATGCATGGTGACCTGAGTGAGGTGTGAGTGATGCATGGTGACCTGAGTGAGGTGTGAGTGACGCATGGTGACCTGAGTGAGGTGTGAGTGATGCATGGTGATGTGAGTGAGGTGTGAGTGATGCATGGTGACCTGAGTGAGGTGTGAGTGATGCATGGTGACATGAGTGAGGTGTGAGTGACGCATGGTGACCTGAGTGAGGTGTGAGTGATGCATGGTGACCTGAGTGAGGTGTGAGTGATGCATGGTGACCTGAGTGAGGTGTGAGTGATGCATGGTGACCTGAGTGAGGTGTGAGTGATGCATGGTGACCTGAGTGAGGTGTGAGTGATGCATGGTGACCTGAGTGAGGTGTGAGTGATGCATGGTGACCTGAGTGAGGTGTGAGTGACGCATGGTGACCTGAGTGAGGTGTGAGTGACGCATGGTGACCTGAGTGAGGTGTGAGTGATGCATGGTGACCTGAGTGAGGTGTGAGTGATGCATAATGACCTGAGTGACGTGTGAGTGACGCATGGTGACCTGAGTGAGGTGTGAGTGACGCATGGTGACCTGAGTGAGGTGTGAGTGATGCTTGGTGACCTGAGTGAGGTGTGAGTGATGCATAGTGACCTGAGTGAGGTGTGAGTGATGCATGGTGACCTGAGTGAGGCGTGAGTGACGCATGGTGACCTGAGTGAGGTGTGAGTGACGCATGGTGACCTGAGTGAGGTGTGAGTGACGCATGGTGGCCTGAGTGAGGTGTGAGTGACGCATTGTGACCTGAGCGAGGTGTGAGTGATGCATGGTGATCTGAGTGAGGTGTGAGTGATGCATGGTGACCTGAGTAAGGTGTGAGTGATGCATGGTGACCTGAGTGAGGTGTGAGTGATGCATGGTGACCTGAGTGAGGTGTGAGTGACGCATGGTGACCTGAGTGACGTGTGAGTGATGCATTATGACCTGAGTGAGGTGTGAGTGATGCATGGTGAACTGAGTGAGGTGTGAGTGATGCATGGTGACCTGAGTGAGGTGTGAGTGATGCATGGTGACCTGAGTGAGGTGTGAGTGATGCATGGTGACCTGAGTGAGGTGTGAGTGATGCATGGAGACCTGAGTGAGGTGTGAGTGATGCATGGTGACCTGAGTGAGGTGTGAGTGACGAATGTTGACCTGAGTGAGGTGTGAGTGATGCATGGTGACCTGAGTGAGGTGTGAGTGATGCATGGTGACCTAAGTGAGGTGTGAGTGATGCATGGTGACCTGAGTGAGGTGTGAGTGATGCATGGTGACCTGAGTGAGGTGTGAGTGACGCATGGTGACCTGAGTGAGGTGTGAGTGATGCATGGTGACCTGAGTGAGGTTTGAGTGACGCATGGTGACCTGAGTGAGGTGTGAGTGACGAATGGTGACCTGAGTGAGATGTGAGTGACGCATGGTGACCTGAGTGATGTGTGAGTGATGCATGGTGACCTGAGTGAGGTGTGAGTGACGCATGGTGACCTGAGTAAGGTGTGAGTGACGAATGGTGACCTGAGTGAGGTGTGAGTGATGCATGGTGACCTGAGTGAGGTGTGATTGACGCATGGTGACCTGAGTTAGCTGTGAGTGACGCATGGTGGCCTGAGTGAGGTGTGAGTGACGCATGGTCACCTGAATGAGGTGTGAATGACGCATGGTGACCTGAGTGAGGTGTGAGTGATGCATGGTGACCTGAGAGAGGTGTGAGTGATCCATGGTGACCTGAGTGAGGTGTGAGTGATGCATGGTGACCTGAGTGAGGTGTGAGTGACGCATGGTGACCTGAGTGACGTGTGAGTGATGCATGGTGACCTGAGTGAGGTGTGAGTGATGCATGGTGACCTGAGTGAGGTGTGAGTGACGCATGGTGACCTGAGTGAGGTGTGAGTGATGCATGGTGACCTGAGTGAGGTGTGCGTGATGCATGGTGACCTGAGTGAGGTGTGAGTGATGCATGGTGACCTGAGTGAGGTGTGAGTGACGCATGGTGACCTGAGTGAGGTGTGAGTGATGCATGGTGACCTGAGTGAGGTGTGAGTGATGCATGGTGACCTGAGTGAGGTGTGAGTGATGCATGGTGACCTGAGTGAGGTGTGAGTGATGCATGGTGACCTGAGTGAGGTGTGAATGATGCATGGTGACCTGAGTGAGGTGTGAGTGAGGCATGGTGACCTGAGTGAGGTGTGAGTGACGCATGGTGACCTGAGTGAGGTGTGAGTGACGCATGGTGGCCTGAGTGAGGTGTGAGTGATGCATGGTGACCTGAGTGAGGTGTGAGTGAGGCATGGTGACCTGAGTGAGGTGTGAGTGACGCATGGTGACCTGAGTGAGGTGTGAGTGACGCATGGTGACCTGAGTGAGGTGTGAGTGATGCTTGGTGACCTGAGTGAGGTGTGAGTGATGCATGGTGACCTGAGTGAGGTGTGAGTGATGCATGGTGACCTGAGTGAGGTGTGAGTGACGCATGGTCACCTGAATGAGGTGTGAATGACGCATGGTGACCTGAGTGAGGTGTGAGTGATGCATGGTGACCTGAGTGAGGTGTGAGTGATGCATGGTGACCTGAGTGAGGTGTGAGTGATGCATGGTGACCTGAGTGAGGTGTGAGTGACGCATGGTGACCTGAGTGACGTGTGAGTGATGCATGTTGACCTGAGTGAGGTGTTAGTGATGCATGGTGACCTGAGTGAGGTGTGAGTGACGCATGGTGACCTGAGTGAGGGGTGAGTGATGCATGGTGACCTGAGTGAGGTGTGAGTGATGCATGGTGACCTGAGAGAGGTGTGAGTGATGCATGGTGACCTGAGTGAGGTGTGAGTGATGCATGGTGACCTGAGTGAGGTGTGAGTGATGCATGGTGACCTGAGTGAGGTGTGAGTGATGCATGGTGACCTGAGTGAGGTGTGAGTGACGAATGTTGACCTGAGTGAGGTGTGAGTGATGCATGGTGACCTGAGTGAGGTGTGAGTGATGCATTGTGACCTGAGTGAGGTGTGAGTGATGCATGGTGACCTGAGTGAGGTGTGAGTGACGAATGGTGACCTGAGTGAGGTGTGAGTGACGAATGGTGACCTGAGTGAGGTCTGAGTGACGAATGGTGACCTGAGTGAGGTCTGAGTGATGCATGGTGACCTGAGTGAGGTGTGAGTGATGCATGGTGACCTGAGTGAGGTGTGAGTGATGCATGGTGACCTGAGTGAGGTGTGAGTGATGCATGGTGACCTGAGTGAGGTGTGAGTGATGCATGGTGACCTGAGTGAGGTGTGAGTGACGCATGGTGACCTGAGTGACGTGTGAGTGATGCATGGTGACCTGAGTGAGGTGTTAGTGATGCATGGTGACCTGAGTGAGGTGTGAGTGACGCATGGTGACCTGAGTGTGGTGTGAGTGATGCATGGTGACCTGAGTGAGGTGTGAGTGATGCATGGTGACCTGAGAGAGGTGTGAGTGATGCATGGTGACCTGAGTGAGGTGTGAGTGATGCATGGTGACCTGAGTGAGGTGTGAGTGATGCATGGTGACCTGAGTGAGGTGTGAGTGATGCATGGTGACCTGAGTGAGGTGTGAGTGACGAATGTTGACCTGAGTGAGGTGTGAGTGATGCATGGTGACCTGAGTGAGGTGTGAGTGATGCATGGTGACCTGAGTGAGGTGTGAGTGATGCATGGTGACCTGAGTGAGGTGTGAGTGACGAATGGTGACCTGAGTGAGGTGTGAGTGACGAATGGTGACCTGAGTGAGGTCTGAGTGACGAATGGTGACCTGAGTGAGGTCTGAGTGATGCATGGTGACCTGAGTGAGGTGTGAGTGATGCATGGTGACCTGAGTGAGGTGTGAGTGATGCATGGTGACCTGAGTGAGGTGTGAGTGATGCATGGTGACCTGAGTGAGGTGTGAGTGACGCATGGTGACCTGAGTGAGGTGTGAGTGATGCATGGTGACCTGAGTGAGGTTTGAGTGACGCATGGTGACCTGAGTGAGGTGTGAGTGACGAATGGTGACCTGAGTGAGATGTGAGTGACGCATGGTGACCTGAGTGATGTGTGAGTGATGCATGGTGACCTGAGTGAGGTGTGAGTGACGCATGGTGACCTGAGTGAGGTGTGAGTGACGAATGGTGACCTGAGTGAGGTGTGAGTGATGCATGGTGACCTGAGTGAGGTGTGATTGACGCATGGTGACCTGAGTTAGGTGTGAGTGACGCATGGTGACCTGAGTGAGGTGTGAGTGATGCTTGGTGACCTGAGTGAGGTGTGAGTGATGCATAGTGACCTGAGTGAGGTGTGAGTGATGCATGGTGACCTGAGTGAGGCGTGAGTGACGCATGGTGACCTGAGTGAGGTGTGAGTGACGCATGGTGACCTGAGTGAGGTGTGAGTGATGCATGGTGACCTGAGTGAGGTGTGAGTGATGCATGGTGACCTGAGTGAGGTGTGAGTGATGCATGGTGACCTGAGTGAGGTGTGAGTGATGCATGGTGACCTGAGTGAGGTGTGAGTGACGCATGGTGACCTGAGTGAGGTGTGAGTGACGCATGGTGACCTGAGTGAGGTGTGAGTGATGCATGGTGACCTGAGTGAGGTGTGAGTGATGCATAATGACCTGAGTGACGTGTGAGTGACGCATGGTGACCTGAGTGAGGTGTGAGTGACGCATGGTGACCTGAGTGAGGTGTGAGTGATGCTTGGTGACCTGAGTGAGGTGTGAGTGATGCATAGTGACCTGAGTGAGGTGTGAGTGATGCATGGTGACCTGAGTGAGGCGTGAGTGACGCATGGTGACCTGAGTGAGGTGTGAGTGACGCATGGTGACCTGAGTGAGGTGTGAGTGACGCATGGTGGCCTGAGTGAGGTGTGAGTGACGCATTGTGACCTGAGCGAGGTGTGAGTGATGCATGGTGATCTGAGTGAGGTGTGAGTGAGGCATGGTGACCTGAGTGAGGTGTGAGTGAGGCATGGTGACCTGAGTGAGGTGTGAGTGACGCATGGTGACCTGAGTGAGGTGTGAGTGATGCATGGTGACCTGAGTGAGGTGTGAGTGATGCATAATGACCTGAGTGACGTGTGAGTGACGCATGGTGACCTGAGTGAGGTGTGAGTGACGCATGGTGACCTGAGTGAGGTGTGAGTGATGCTTGGTGACCTGAGTGAGGTGTGAGTGATGCATAGTGACCTGAGTGAGGTGTGAGTGACGCATGGTGGCCTGAGTGAGGTGTGAGTGATGCATGGTGACCTGAGTGAGGTGTGAGTGACGCATGGTCACCTGAATGAGGTGTGAATGACGCATGGTGACCTGAGTGAGGTGTGAGTGATGCATGGTGACCTGAGTGAGGTGTGAGTGATGCATGGTGACCTGAGTGAGGTGTGAGTGATGCTTGGTGACCTGAGTGAGGTGTGAGTGACGCATGGTGACCTGAGTGACGTGTGAGTGATGCATGGTGACCTGAGTGAGGTGTGAGTGATGCATGGTGACCTGAGTGAGGTGTGAGTGACGCATGGTGACCTGAGTGAGGTGTGAGTGATGCATGGTGATCTGAGTGAGGTGTGAGTGATGCATGGTGACCTGAGTGAGGTGTGAGTGATGCATGGTGACATGAGTGAGGTGTGAGTGACGCATGGTGACCTGAGTGAGGTGTGAGTGATGCATGGTGACCTGAGTGAGGTGTGAGTGATGCATGGTGACCTGAGTGAGGTGTGAGTGATGCATGGTGACCTGAGTGAGGTGTGAGTGATGCATGGTGACCTGAGTGAGGTGTGAGTGATGCATGGTGACCTGAGTGAGGTGTGAGTGATGCATGGTGACCTGAGTGAGGTGTGAGTGACGCATGGTGACCTGAGTGAGGTGTGAGTGACGCATGGTGACCTGAGTGAGGTGTGAGTGATGCATGGTGACCTGAGTGAGGTGTGAGTGATGCATAATGACCTGAGTGACGTGTGAGTGACGCATGGTGACCTGAGTGAGGTGTGAGTGACGCATGGTGACCTGAGTGAGGTGTGAGTGATGCTTGGTGACCTGAGTGAGGTGTGAGTGATGCATAGTGACCTGAGTGAGGTGTGAGTGATGCATGGTGACCTGAGTGAGGCGTGAGTGACGCATGGTGACCTGAGTGAGGTGTGAGTGACGCATGGTGACCTGAGTGAGGTGTGAGTGACGCATGGTGGCCTGAGTGAGGTGTGAGTGACGCATTGTGACCTGAGCGAGGTGTGAGTGATGCATGGTGATCTGAGTGAGGTGTGAGTGATGCATGGTGACCTGAGTAAGGTGTGAGTGATGCATGGTGACCTGAGTGAGGTGTGAGTGATGCATGGTGACCTGAGTGAGGTGTGAGTGACGCATGGTGACCTGAGTGACGTGTGAGTGATGCATTATGACCTGAGTGAGGTGTGAGTGATGCATGGTGAACTGAGTGAGGTGTGAGTGATGCATGGTGACCTGAGTGAGGTGTGAGTGATGCATGGTGACCTGAGTGAGGTGTGAGTGATGCATGGTGACCTGAGTGAGGTGTGAGTGATGCATGGCGACCTGAGTGAGGTGTGAGTGATGCATGGTGACCTGAGTGAGGTGTGAGTGACGAATGTTGACCTGAGTGAGGTGTGAGTGAAGCATGGTGACCTGAGTGAGGTGTGAGTGATGCATGGTGACCTAAGTGAGGTGTGAGTGATGCATGGTGACCTGAGTGAGGTGTGAGTGATGCATGGTGACCTGAGTGAGGTGTGAGTGACGCATGGTGACCTGAGTGAGGTGTGAGTGATGCATGGTGACCTGAGTGAGGTTTGAGTGACGCATGGTGACCTGAGTGAGGTGTGAGTGACGAATGGTGACCTGAGTGAGATGTGAGTGACGCATGGTGACCTGAGTGATGTGTGAGTGATGCATGGTGACCTGAGTGAGGTGTGAGTGACGCATGGTGACCTGAGTAAGGTGTGAGTGACGAATGGTGACCTGAGTGAGGTGTGAGTGATGCATGGTGACCTGAGTGAGGTGTGATTGACGCATGGTGACCTGAGTTAGCTGTGAGTGACGCATGGTGGCCTGAGTGAGGTGTGAGTGACGCATGGTCACCTGAATGAGGTGTGAATGACGCATGGTGACCTGAGTGAGGTGTGAGTGATGCATGGTGACCTGAGAGAGGTGTGAGTGATCCATGGTGACCTGAGTGAGGTGTGAGTGATGCATGGTGACCTGAGTGAGGTGTGAGTGACGCATGGTGACCTGAGTGACGTGTGAGTGATGCATGGTGACCTGAGTGAGGTGTGAGTGATGCATGGTGACCTGAGTGAGGTGTGAGTGACGCATGGTGACCTGAGTGAGGTGTGAGTGATGCATGGTGACCTGAGTGAGGTGTGCGTGATGCATGGTGACCTGAGTGAGGTGTGAGTGATGCATGGTGACCTGAGTGAGGTGTGAGTGACGCATGGTGACCTGAGTGAGGTGTGAGTGATGCATGGTGACCTGAGTGAGGTGTGAGTGATGCATGGTGACCTGAGTGAGGTGTGAGTGATGCATGGTGACCTGAGTGAGGTGTGAGTGATGCATGGTGACCTGAGTGAGGTGTGAATGATGCATGGTGACCTGAGTGAGGTGTGAGTGAGGCATGGTGACCTGAGTGAGGTGTGAGTGACGCATGGTGACCTGAGTGAGGTGTGAGTGACGCATGGTGGCCTGAGTGAGGTGTGAGTGATGCATGGTGACCTGAGTGAGGTGTGAGTGATGCATAATGACCTGAGTGACGTGTGAGTGACGCATGGTGACCTGAGTGAGGTGTGAGTGACGCATGGTGACCTGAGTGAGGTGTGAGTGATGCTTGGTGACCTGAGTGAGGTGTGAGTGATGCATGGTGACCTGAGTGAGGTGTGAGTGATGCATGGTGACCTGAGTGAGGTGTGAGTGACGCATGGTCACCTGAATGAGGTGTGAATGACGCATGGTGACCTGAGTGAGGTGTGAGTGATGCATGGTGACCTGAGTGAGGTGTGAGTGATGCATGGTGACCTGAGTGAGGTGTGAGTGATGCATGGTGACCTGAGTGAGGTGTGAGTGACGCATGGTGACCTGAGTGACGTGTGAGTGATGCATGTTGACCTGAGTGAGGTGTTAGTGATGCATGGTGACCTGAGTGAGGTGTGAGTGACGCATGGTGACCTGAGTGAGGGGTGAGTGATGCATGGTGACCTGAGTGAGGTGTGAGTGATGCATGGTGACCTGAGAGAGGTGTGAGTGATGCATGGTGACCTGAGTGAGGTGTGAGTGATGCATGGTGACCTGAGTGAGGTGTGAGTGATGCATGGTGACCTGAGTGAGGTGTGAGTGATGCATGGTGACCTGAGTGAGGTGTGAGTGACGAATGTTGACCTGAGTGAGGTGTGAGTGATGCATGGTGACCTGAGTGAGGTGTGAGTGATGCATTGTGACCTGAGTGAGGTGTGAGTGATGCATGGTGACCTGAGTGAGGTGTGAGTGACGAATGGTGACCTGAGTGAGGTGTGAGTGACGAATGGTGACCTGAGTGAGGTCTGAGTGACGAATGGTGACCTGAGTGAGGTCTGAGTGATGCATGGTGACCTGAGTGAGGTGTGAGTGATGCATGGTGACCTGAGTGAGGTGTGAGTGATGCATGGTGACCTGAGTGAGGTGTGAGTGACGCATGGTGACCTGAGTGAGGTGTGAGTGATGCATGGTGACCTGAGTGAGGTGTGAGTGACGCATGGTGACCTGAGTGACGTGTGAGTGATGCATGGTGACCTGAGTGAGGTGTTAGTGATGCATGGTGACCTGAGTGAGGTGTGAGTGACGCATGGTGACCTGAGTGAGGTGTGAGTGATGCATGGTGACCTGAGTGAGGTGTGAGTGATGCATGGTGACCTGAGAGAGGTGTGAGTGATGCATGGTGACCTGAGTGAGGTGTGAGTGATGCATGGTGACCTGAGTGAGGTGTGAGTGATGCATGGTGACCTGAGTGAGGTGTGAGTGATGCATGGTGACCTGAGTGAGGTGTGAGTGACGAATGTTGACCTGAGTGAGGTGTGAGTGATGCATGGTGACCTGAGTGAGGTGTGAGTGATGCATGGTGACCTGAGTGAGGTGTGAGTGATGCATGGTGACCTGAGTGAGGTGTGAGTGACGAATGGTGACCTGAGTGAGGTGTGAGTGACGAATGGTGACCTGAGTGAGGTCTGAGTGACGAATGGTGACCTGAGTGAGGTCTGAGTGATGCATGGTGACCTGAGTGAGGTGTGAGTGATGCATGGTGACCTGAGTGAGGTGTGAGTGATGCATGGTGACCTGAGTGAGGTGTGAGTGATGCATGGTGACCTGAGTGAGGTGTGAGTGACGCATGGTGACCTGAGTGAGGTGTGAGTGATGCATGGTGACCTGAGTGAGGTTTGAGTGACGCATGGTGACCTGAGTGAGGTGTGAGTGACGAATGGTGACCTGAGTGAGATGTGAGTGACGCATGGTGACCTGAGTGATGTGTGAGTGATGCATGGTGACCTGAGTGAGGTGTGAGTGACGCATGGTGACCTGAGTGAGGTGTGAGTGACGAATGGTGACCTGAGTGAGGTGTGAGTGATGCATGGTGACCTGAGTGAGGTGTGATTGACGCATGGTGACCTGAGTTAGGTGTGAGTGACGCATGGTGGCCTGAGTGAGGTGTGAATGACGCATGGTCACCTGAATGAGGTGTGAATGACGCATGGTGACCTGAGTGAGGTGTGAGTGATGCATGGTGACCTGAGAGAGGTGTGAGTGATCCATGGTGACCTGAGTGAGGTGTGAGTGATGCATGGTGACCTGAGTGAGGTGTGAGTGACGCATGGTGACCTGAGTGACGTGTGAGTGATGCATGGTGACCTGAGTGAGGTGTGAGTGATGCATGGTGACCTGAGTGAGGTGTGAGTGACGCATGGTGACCTGAGTGAGGTGTGAGTGATGCATGGTGACCTGAGTGAGGTGTGAGTGATGCATGGTGACCTGAGTGAGGTGTGAGTGATGCATGGTGACCTGAGTGAGGTGTGAGTGACGCATGGTGACCTGAGTGAGGTGTGAGTGATGCATGGTGACCTGAGTGAGGTGTGAGTGATGCATGGTGACCTGAGTGAGGTGTGAGTGATGCATGGTGACCTGAGTGAGGTGTGAGTGATGCATGGTGACCTGAGTGAGGTGTGAATGATGCATGGTGACCTGAGTGAGGTGTGAGTGATGCATGGTGACCTGAGTGAGGTGTGAGTGACGCATGGTGACCTGAGTGAGGTGTGAGTGACGCATGGTGGCCTGAGTGAGGTGTGAGTGATGCATGGTGACCTGAGTGAGGTGTGAGTGATGCATAATGACCTGAGTGACGTGTGAGTGACGCATGGTGACCTGAGTGAGGTGTGAGTGACGCATGGTGACCTGAGTGAGGTGTGAGTGATGCTTGGTGACCTGAGTGAGGTGTGAGTGATGCATAGTGACCTGAGTGAGGTGTGAGTGATGCATGGTGACCTGAGTGAGGTGTGAGTGACGCATGGTCACCTGAATGAGGTGTGAATGACGCATGGTGACCTGAGTGAGGTGTGAGTGATGCATGGTGACCTGAGTGAGGTGTGAGTGATGCATGGTGACCTGAGTGAGGTGTGAGTGATGCATGGTGACCTGAGTGAGGTGTGAGTGACGCATGGTGACCTGAATGACGTGTGAGTGATGCATGGTGACCTGAGTGAGGTGTTAGTGATGCATGGTGACCTGAGTGAGGTGAGAGTGACGCATGGTGACCTGAGTGAGGGGTGAGTGATGCATGGTGACCTGAGTGAGGTGTGAGTGATGCATGGTGACCTGAGAGAGGTGTGAGTGATGCATGGTGACCTGAGTGAGGTGTGAGTGATGCATGGTGACCTGAGTGAGGTGTGAGTGATGCATGGTGACCTGAGTGAGGTGTGAGTGATGCATGGTGACCTGAGTGAGGTGTGAGTGACGAATGTTGACCTGAGTGAGGTGTGAGTGATGCATGGTGACCTGAGTGAGGTGTGAGTGATGCATGGTGACCTGAGTGAGGTGTGAGTGATGCATGGTGACCTGAGTGAGGTGTGAGTGACGAATGGTGACCTGAGTGAGGTGTGAGTGACGAATGGTGACCTGAGTGAGGTCTGAGTGACGAATGGTGACCTGAGTGAGGTCTGAGTGATGCATGGTGACCTGAGTGAGGTGTGAGTGACGAATGGTGACCTGAGTGAGGTGTGAGTGACGCATGGTGACCTGAGTGAGGTGTGAGTGACGAATGGTGACCTGAGTGAGGTGTGAGTGACGAATGGTGACCTGAGTGAGGTGTGAGTGATGCATGGTGACCTGAGTGAGGTGTGAGTGACGAATGGTGACCTGAGTGAGGTGTGAGTGACGCATGGTGACCTGAGTGAGGTGTGAGTGACGAATGTTGACCTGAGTGAGGTGTGAGTGATGCATGGTGACCTGAGTGAGGTGTGAGTGGTGCATGGTGACCTGAGTGAGGTGTGAGTGACGCATGGTGACCTGAGTGAGGTGTGAGTGATGCATGGTGACCTGAGTGAGGTGTGAGTGACGCATGGTGACCTGAGTGAGGTGTGAGTGACGCATGGTGACCTGAGTGAGGTTTGAGTGACGCATGGTGACCTGAGTGAGGTGTGAGTGACGAATGGTGACCTGAGTGAGATGTGAGTGACGCATGGTGACCTGAGTGAGGTGTGAGTGATGCATGGTGACCTGAGTGAGGTGTGAGTGACGCATGGTGACCTGAGTGAGGTGTGAGTGACGAATGGTGACCTGAGTGAGGTGTGAGTGATGCATGGTGACCTGAGTGAGGTGTGATTGACGCATGGTGACCTGAGTGAGGTGTGAGTGACGCATGGTGGCCTGAGTGAGGTGTGAGTGATGCATGGTGACCTGAGTGAGGTGTGAGTGATGCATGGTCACCTGAATGAGGTGTGAATGATGCATGGTGACCTGAGTGAGGTGTGAGTGATGCATGGTGACCTGAGTGAGGTGTGAGTGATGCATGGTGACCTGAGTGAGGTGTGAGTGATGCATGGAGACCTGAGTGAGGTGTGAGTGACGCATGGTGACCTGAGTGACATGTGAGTGATGCATGGTGACCTGAGTGAGGTGTGAGTGATGCATGGTGACCTGAGTGAGGTGTGAGTGACGCATGGTGACCTGAGTGAGGTGTGAGTGATGCATGGTGACCTGAGCGAGGTGTGAGTGATGCATGGTGACCTGAGTGAGGTGTGAGTGATGCATGGTGACCTGAGTGAGGTGTGAGTGACGCATGGTGACCTGAGTGAGGTGTGAGTGATGCATGGTGACCTGAGTGAGGTGTGAGTGATGCATGGTGACCTGAGTGAGGTGTGAGTGATGCTTGGTGACCTGAGTGAGGTGTGAGTGACGCATGGTGACCTGAGTGAGGTGTGAGTGATGCATGGTGACCTGAGTGAGGTGTGAGTGATGCATGGTGACCTGAGTGAGGTGTGAGTGACGCATGGTGACCTGAGTGAGGTGTGAGTGACGCATGGTGACCTGAGTGAGGTGTGAGTGATGCATGGTGACCTGAGTGAGGTGTGAGTGATGCATGGTGACCTGAGTGAGGTGTGAGTGACGCATGGTGACCTGAGTGAGGTGTGAGTGATGCATGGTGACCTGAGTGAGGTGTGAGTGATGCATGGTGACCTGAGTGAGGTGTGAGTGATGCATGGTGACCTGAGTGAGGTGTGAGTGATGCATGGTGACCTGAGTGAGGTGTGAGTGATGCATGGTGACCTGAGTGAGGTGTGAGTGATGCATGGTGACCTGAGTGAGGTGTGAGTGATGCATGGTGACCTGAGTGAGGTGTGAGTGACGCATGGTGACCTGAGTGAGGTGTGAGTGGTGCATGGTGACCTGAGTGAGGTGTGAGCGATGCATGGTGACCTGAGTGAGGTGTGAGTGATGCATAATGACCTGAGTGACGTGTGAGTGACGCATGGTGACCTGAGTGAGGTGTGAGTGACGCATGGTGACCTGAGTGAGGTGTGAGTGATGCTTGGTGACCTGAGTGAGGTGTGAGTGATGCATAGTGACCTGAGTGAGGTGTGAGTGATGCATGGTGACCTGAGTGAGGCGTTAGTGACGCATGGTGACCTGAGTGAGGTGTGAGTGACGCATGGTGACCTGAGTGAGGTGTGAGTGACGCATGGTGGCCTGAGTGAGGTGTGAGTGACGCATGGTGGCCTGAGTGAGGTGTGAGTGACGCATTGTGACCTGAGCGAGGTGTGAGTGATGCATGGTGATCTGAGTGAGGTGTGAGTGACGCATGGTGACCTGAGTAAGGTGTGAGTGATGCATGGTGACCTGAGTGAGGTGTGAGTGATGCATGGTGACCTGAGTGAGGTGTGAGTGACGCATGGTGACCTGAGTGACGTGTGAGTGATGCATGGTGACCTGAGTGAGGTGTGAGTGATGCATGGTGACCTGAGTGAGGTTCGAGTGATGCATGGTGACTTGAGTGAGGTGTGAGTGATGCATGGTGACCTGAGTGAGGTGTGAGTGATGCATGGTGACCTGAGTGAGGTGCGAGTGATGCATGGTGACCTGAGTGAGGTGTGAGTGATGCATGGTGACCTGAGTGAGGTGTGAGTGACGAATGTTGACCTGAGTGAGGTGTGAGTGATGCATGGTGACCTGAGTGAGGTGTGAGTGATGCATGGTGACCTGAGTGAGGTGTGAGTGATGCATGGTGACCTGAGTGAGGTGTGAGTGATGCATGGTGACCTGAGTGAGGTGTAAGTGACGCATGGTGACCTGAGTGAGGTGTGAGTGACACATGGTGACCTGAGTGAGGTTTGAGTGACGCATGGTGACCTGAGTGAGGTGTGAGTGACGAATGGTGACCTGAGTGAGATGTGAGTGACGCATGGTGACCTGAGTGAGGTGTGAGTGATGCATGGTGACCTGAGTGAGGTGTGAGTGACGCATGGTGACCTGAGTGAGGTGTGAGTGACGAATGGTGACCTGAGTGAGGTGTGTGTGATGCATGGTGACCTGAGTGAGGTGTGATTGACGCATGGTGACCTGAGTGAGGTGTGAGTGACGCATGGTGGCCTGAGTGAGGTGTGAGTGATGCATGGTGACCTGAGTGAGGTATGAGTGACGCATGGTCACCTGAATGAGGTGTGAATGACGCATGGTGACCTGAGTGAGGTGTGAGTGATGCATGGTGACCTGAGTGAGGTGTGAGTGATCCATGGTGACCTGAGTGAGGTGTGAGTGATGCATGGTGACCTGAGTGAGGTGTGAGTGACGCATGGTGACCTGAGTGACGTGTGAGTGATGCATGGTGACCTGAGTGAGGTGTGAGTGATGCATGGTGACCTGAGTGAGGTGTGAGTGACGCATGGTGACCTGAGTGAGGTGTGAGTGATGCATGGTGATCTGAGTGAGGTGTGAGTGATGCATGGTGACCTGAGTGAGGTGTGAGTGATGCATGGTGACCTGAGTGAGGTGTGAGTGACGCATGGTGACCTGAGTGAGGTGTGAGTGATGCATGGTGACCTGAGTGAGGTGTGAGTGATGCATGGTGACCTGAGTGAGGTGTGATTGATGCATGGTGACCTGAGTGAGGTGTGAGTGATGCATGGTGACCTGAGTGAGGTGTGAATGATGCATGGTGACCTGAGTGAGGTGTGAGTGATGCATGGTGACCTGAGTGAGGTGTGAGTGACGCATGGTGACCTGAGTGAGGTGTGAGTGACGCATGGTGACGTGAGTGAGGTGTGAGTGATGCATGGTGACCTGAGTGAGGTGTGAGTGATGCATAATGACCTGAGTGACGTGTGAGTGACGCATGGTGACCTGAGTGAGGTGTGAGTGATGCATGGTGACCTGAGTGAGGTGTGAGTGATGCTTGGTGACCTGAGTGAAGTGTGAGTGATGCATAGTGACCTGAGTGAGGTGTGAGTGACGCATGGTGGCCTGAGTGAGGTGTGATTGATGCATGGTGACCTGAGTGAGGTGTGAGTGACGCATGGTCACCTGAATGAGGTGTGAATGACGCATGGTGACCTGAGTGAGGTGTGAGTGATGCATGGTGACCTGAGTGAGGTGTGAGTGATGCATGGTGACCTGAGTGAGGTGTGAGTGATGCATGGTGACCTGAGTGAGGTGTGAGTGACGCATGGTGACCTGAGTGACGTGTGAGTGATGCATGGTGACCTGAGTGAGGTGTGAGTGATGCATGGTGACCTGAGTGAGGTGTGAGTGACGCATGGTGACCTGAGTGAGGTGTGAGTGATGCATGGTGACCTGAGTGAGGTGTGAGTGATGCATGGTGACCTGAGTGAGGTGTGATTTATGCATGGTGACCTGAGTGAGGTGTAAGTGTTGCATGGTGACCTGAGTGAGGTGTGTGTGATGCATGGTGACCTCAGTGAGGTGGGAGTAATGCTTGGTGACCTCAGTGAGGTGTGAGTGATGCATGGTGACCTGAGTGAGGTGTGAGTGTTGCATGGTGACCTGAGTGAGGTGTGAGTGTTGCATGGTGACCTGAGTGAGGTGTGAGTGTTGCATGGTGACCTGAGTGAGGTGTGAGTGCCGCATGGTGACCTGAGTGAGGTGTGAGTGTTGCATGGTGACCTGAGTGAGGTGTGAGTGATGCATGGTGACCTGAGTGAGGTGTGAGTGATGCATAATGACCTGAGTGACGTGTGAGTGACGCATGGTGACCTGAGTGAGGTGTGAGTGACGCATGGTGAGCTGAGTGAGGTGTGAGTGATGCTTGGTGACCTGAGTGAGGTGTGAGTGATGCATAGTGACCTGAGTGAGGTGTGAGTGATGCATGGTGACCTGAGTGAGGCGTGAGTGACGCATGGTGACCTGAGTGAGGTGTGAGTGACGCATGGTGACCTGAGTGAGGTGTGAGTGACGCATGGTGGTCTGAGTGAGGTGTGAGTGACGCATTGTGACCTGAGCGAGGTGTGAGTGATGCATGGTGATCTGAGTGAGGTGTGAGTGACGCATGGTGACCTGAGTAAGGTGTGAGTGACGCATGGTGACCTGAGTGAGGTGTGAGTGACGCATGGTGACCTGAGTGAGGTGTGAGTGACGCATGGTGACCTGAGTGAGGTGTGAGTGACGCATGGTGGCCTGAGTGAGGTGTGAGTGACGCATTGTGACCTGAGCGAGGTGTGAGTGATGCATGGTGATCTGAGTGAGGTGTGAGTGACGCATGGTGACCTGAGTAAGGTGTGAGTGACACATGGTGACCTGAGTGAGGTGTGAGTGACGCATGGTGACCTAAGTGAGGTGTGAGTGATGCATGGTGACCTGAGTGAGGTTTGAGTGTTGCATGGTGACCTGAGTGAGGTGTGAGTGATGCATGGTGACCTGAGTGAGGTGTGAGTGATGCATGGTGACTTGAAGAATGCCATGTTGGGATGAGGACGGGCAGACAATGAGATCATGTTACTCCTGTGTTGCTGGGTTGGGGCTGCTTTGCCTGCTTGTGTATCGTGTTACTCCTGTTTTGCTGGGTCGGGGCTGCTTTGCCTGCTTGTGTATCATGTTACTCCTGTGTTGCTGGGTCGGGGCTGCTTTGCCTGCTTGTGTATCATGTTACTCCTGTGTTGCTGGGTCGGGGCTGCTTTGCCTGCTTGTGTATCATGTTACTCCTGTGTTGCTGGGTTGGGGCTGCTTTGCCTGATTGTGTATCATGTTACTCCTGTGTTGCTGGGTTGGGGCTGCTTTGCCTGCTTGTGTATCATGTTACCCCTGTGTTGCTGGGTCGGGGCTGCTTTGCCTGCTTGTGTATCATGTTACTCCTGTGTTGCTGGGTTGGGGCTGCTTTGCCTGCTTGTGTATCATGTTACTCCTGTGTTGCTGGGTCGGGGCTGCTTTGCCTGCTTGTGTATCATGTTACTCCTGTGTTGCTGGGTCGGGGCTGCTTTGCCTGCTTGTGTATCATGTTACTCCTGTGTTGCTGGGTTGTGGCTGCTTTGCCTGCTTGTGTATCATGTTACTCCTGTGTTGCTGGTTCGGGGCTGTTTTGCCTGCTTGTGTATCATGTTACTCCTGTGTTGCTGGGTCGGGGCTGCTTTGCCTGCTTGTGTATCATGTTACTCCTGTGTAGCTGGGTTGTGGCTGCTTTGCCTGCTTGTGTATCATGTTACTCCTGTGTTGCTGGGTTGGGGCTGCTTTGCCTGCTTGTGTATCATGTTACTCCTGTGTTGCTGGGTTGAGGCTGCTTTGTCTGCTTGTGTATCATGTTACTCCTGTGTTGCTGGGTTGAGGCTGCTTTGCCTGCTTGTGTATCATGTTACTCCTGTGTTGCTGGGTTGTGGCTGCTTTGCCTGCTTGTGTATCATGTTACTCCTGTGTTGCTGGGTCGGGGCTGCTTTGCCTGCTTGTGTATCATGTTACTCCTGTGTTGCTGGGTTGAGGCTTCTTTGCCTGCTTGTGTATCATGTTACTCCTGTGTTGCTGAGTTGGGGCTGCTTTGCCTGCTTGTGTATCATGTTACTCCTGTGTTGCTGGGTCGGGGCTGCTTTGCCTGCATGTGTATCATGTTACTCCTGTGTTGGTGGGTTGGGGCTGCTTTGCCTGCTTGTGTATCATGTTACTCCTGTGTTGCTGGGTTGGGGCTGCTTTGCCTGCTTGTGTATCATGTTACTCCTGTGTTGCTGGGTTGGGGCTGCTTTGCCTGCTTGTGTATCATGTTACTCCTGTGTTGCTGGGTTGGGGCTGCTTTGCCTGCTTGTGTATCATGTTACTCCTGTGTTGCTGGGTTGGGGCTGCTTTGCCTGCTTGTGTATCATGTTACTCCTGTGTTGCTGGGTCGGGGCTGCTTTGCCTGCTTGTGTATCATGTTACTCCTGTGTTGCTGGGTTGGGGCTGCTTTGCCTGCTTGTGTATCATGTTACTCCTGTGTTGCTGGGTTGGGTCTGCTTTGCCTGCTTGTGTATCATGTTACTCCTGTGTTGCTGGGTTCTGCTTTGCCTGCTTGTGTATCATGTTACTCCTGTGTTGCTGGGTCGGGGCTGCTTTGCCTGCTTGTGTATCATGTTACTCCTGTGTTGCTGGGTTGGAGCTGCTTTGCCTGCTTGTGTATCATGTTACTCCTATGTTGCTGGTTGGGGCTGCTTTGCCTGCTTGTGTATCATGTTACTCCTGTGTTGCTGGGTTGAGGCTGCTTTGCCTGCTTGTGTATCATGTTACTCCTGTGTTGCTGGGTTGGGGCTGCTTTGCCTGCTTGTGTATCATGTTACTCCTGTGTTGCTGGGTTGAGGCTTCTTTGCCTGCTTGTGTATCATGTTACTCCTGTGTTGCTGGGTTGGAGCTGCTTTGCCTGCTTGTGTATCATGTTACTCCTATGTTGCTGGGTTGGGGCTGCTTTGCCTGCTTGTGTATCATGTTACTCCTGTGTTGCTGGGTTGAGGCTGCTTTGCCTGCTTGTGTATCATGTTACTCCTGTGTTGCTGGGTTGGGGCTGCTTTGCCTGCTTGTGTATCATGTTACTCCTGTGTTGCTGGGTTGAGGCTGCTTTGCCTGCTTGTGTATCATGTTACTCCTGTGTTGCTGGGTCGGGGCTGCTTTGCCTGCTTGTGTATCATGTCACTCCTGTGTTGCTGGGTCGGGGCTGCTTAGCCTGCATCTGGTGAACTTAAGCAGCCATAAGAATAAACAACTGGATGTCTACACTGCAAACTGAATTATTTACCATCCTAATGTTGCTAAAACTAACTTATAACACAAACTTTGACTTTGATTATTACTGATTCTGTGTCGTCACTGAATATTCTTAACTCACATAACGACTCAAAACAACATTGGAGAAACTAGATAAAGATACTAAAAAATCCCATAAAAGAGAATTAGTGCACAGTTGTTATGGATTCCAACACACATTAGATTACTCCTTCATGATAGAGATGACATGTTAGCCAAGAAAATTACCCTAAAGAAAAATAAAGAATATAACTTTGGTGTATCTCTGTTTAGCATTACGAATAATATTAGGAGATAAGTAAATAATGAAACCTAATATTATAGATATACAGTTGTAAGCCCGAGTAGATCTATAACCCACTATGATGACATGAACAAAGATAAGTGCATTTATGAATCAACTTGCAATGTGAATAGATTGATTAATGTTGTAGTAGCCTGTCTTAGGCTCGGTTACAAGACCTTCTGGCAGTCTGGGAGAACATATGATTAAACCACAGGAAAAGTATGTAGCCAACCCTATGGTCACTATCTTGAACACTATGGTCACTATCTTGAACACTATGGTCACTATCTTGAACACTATGGTCACTATCTTGAACACTATGGTCACTATCTTGAACACTATGGTCACTATCTTGAACACTATGATCAATAACTTGAACACTATGGTCACTATCTTGAACAGTATGGTCACTATCTTGAACACTATGGTCACTATCTTGAACACTACGGTCACTATTTTGAACACTGTGGTCACTATCTTGAACACTATGGTCACTATCTTGAACAGTATGGTCACTAACTTGAACACTATGGTCACTATCTTGAACACTATGGTCACTATTTTGAACACTGTGGTCACTATCTTGAACACTATGGTCACTATCTTGAACAGTATGATCACTAACTTGAACACTATGGTCACTATCTTGAACACTATGGCCACTATCTTGAACACTATGGTCACTATCTTGAAAACTATGGTCACTATTTTGAACACTATGGTCACTATCTTGAACATTATGGTCAAAAACTTGAACACTATGGTCACTATCTTGAACACTATGGTCACTATCTTGAACACAGTGGTCACTAACTTGAACACTATGGTCACTATCTTGAACACTATGGTCACTAACATGAACACTATGGTCATTATTTTGAACACTATGGTCACTATCTTGAACACTATGGTCACTATCTTCAACACTATGGTCACTATCTTGAACACTATGGTCACTATCTTTAACACTATGGTCACTATCTTGAACACTATGGTCACTATCCTTAACACTATGGTCCCTATCTTGAACACTATGGTCACTATCTTGAACACTATGGTCACTATCTTTAACACTATGGTCACTATCTTTAACACTATGGTCACTATCTTTAACACTATGGTCACTATCTTGAACACTATGGTCACTATCCTTAACACTATGGTCCCTATCTTGAACACTATGGTCACTATCTTGAACACTATGGTCACTATCTTTAACACTATGGTCACTATCTTTAACACTATGGTCACTATCTTTAACACTATGGTCACTATATTTAACACTATGGTCCCTATCTTGAACACTATGGTCACTATCTTGAACACTATGGTCACTATCTTTAACACTATGGTCACTATCTTTAACACTATGGTCACTATCTTGAACACTATGGTCACTATCTTTAACACTATGGTCACTATCTTTAACACTATGGTCACTATCCTTAACACTATGGTCACTATCCTTAACACTATGGTCACTATCTTTAACACTATGGTCACTATCTTGAACACTATGATCAATAACTTGAATACTATGGTCACTATCTTGAACACTATGGTCACTATCTTGAACACTATGATCAATAAATTGAACACTATGGTCACTATCTTGAACACTATGGTCACTATCTTGAACACTATGGTCACTATCTTGAACACTATAGTCACTATCTTGAACACTATGGTCACTATCTTGAACACTATGGTCACTATCTTGAACACTATGATCAATAACTTGAACACTATGGTCACTATCTTGAACAGTATGGTCACTATCTTGAACACTATGGTCACTATCTTGAACACTACGGTCACTATTTTGAACACTGTGGTCACTATCTTGAACACTATGGTCACTATCTTGAACAGTATGGTCACTAACTTGAACACTATGGTCACTATCTTGAACACTATGGTCACTATTTTGAACACTGTGGTCACTATCTTGAACACTATGGTCACTATCTTGAACAGTATGATCACTAACTTGAACACTATGGTCACTATCTTGAACACTATGGCCACTATCTTGAACACTATGGTCACTATCTTGAAAACTATGGTCACTATTTTGAACACTATGGTCACTATCTTGAACATTATGGTCAAAAACTTGAACACTATGGTCACTATCTTGAACACTATGGTCACTATCTTGAACACAGTGGTCACTAACTTGAACACTATGGTCACTATCTTGAACACTATGGTCACTAACATGAACACTATGGTCATTATTTTGAACACTATGGTCACTATCTTGAACACTATGGTCACTATCTTCAACACTATGGTCACTATCTTGAACACTATGGTCACTATCTTGAACACTATGGTCACTATTTTGAACACTGTGGTCACTATCTTGAACACTATGGTCACTATCTTGAACACTATGGTCACTATCTTCAACACTATGGTCACTATCTTGAACACTATGGTCACTATCTTGAACACTATGGTCACTATTTTGAACACTGTGGTCACTATCTTGAACACTATGGTCACTATCTTGAACACTATGGTCACTATCTTGAACACTATGGTCACTATTTTGAACACTGTGGTCACTATCTTGAACACTATGGTCACTATCTTGAACATTATGGTCACTAACTTGAACACTATGGTCACTATCTTGAACACTATGGTGACTATCTTGAACACTATGGTCACTAACTTGAACACTATGGTCACTATCTTGAACACTATGGTCACTAACATGAACACTATGGCCACTATCTTGAACACTATCGTCACTATCTTGAACATTATGGTCACTATCTTGAACACTATGGTCACTATCTTGAACACTATGATCAATAACTTGAACACTATGGTCACTATCTTGAACACTATGGTCACTATCCTGAACACTATGTTCACTATCTTGAACACTATGATCAATAACTTGAACACTATGGTCACTATTTTGAACACTGTGGTCACTATCTTGAACACTATGGTCACAATCTTGAACAGTATGGTCAATAACTTGAACACTATGGTCACTATCTTGAACACTATGGCCACTATCTTGAACACTATGGTCACTATCTTGAACACAATGGTCACTATCTTGAACACTATGGTCTCTATCTTGAACACTATGATCACTATCTTGAACACTATGGTCACTATCTTGAACACTATGGTAACTATCTTGAACACTATGGTCACTATCTTGAACACTATGGTCATTATCCTTAACACTAACGTCACTATTGTGAACACAATGGTCACTATCTTGAACACTATGGTCGTTAACTTGTACACTATGGTCGCTATCTTGAACACTAAGGTCACTATCTTGAACATTATGGTCACTATCTTGAACACTGTAGTCACTATCTTGAACACTTTGGTCACTGTTTTGAACACTATTGTCACTACCTTCAACACTATGGCCACTATCTTGAACACTATGGTCACTATCTTGAACACTATGGTCACTATCTTTAACACTATTGTAACCATCTTGAACACTATTTTCACTACCTTGAAGAATTTGGTCACCATCTTCAACACTATGGTCACTATCTTGAACACTATGGTCACTGTATTGAACACGATGATTACCATCTTAAACGCTATGGTCACTATCTTGAACACTATGGTAACTATCTTGAACACTTTGGTCAATATCTTGAACACTATGGTCACTATCTTGAACACTAAGGTCTCTTTCTTGAACGCTATGGTCACTATCTTTAACACTTTGGTCACTATCTTGAACACTTTGGTCACTATCTTTAACACTATGGTCACTATCTTGAACACTATGGTCATTATCCTTAACACTATGGTCACTATCGTGAACACTATGGTCACTATCTTGAACACTATGGTCACTAACTTGAACACTATGGTCACTATCTTGAGCACTATGGTCTCTATCTTGAACACTATGGTCATTATCCCTAACACTATGGTCACTATCGTGAACACTATGGTCACTATCTTGAACACTATGGTCACTAACTTGAACACTATGGTCATTATCCTTAACACTATGGTTACTATCGTGAACACTATGGTCACTATCTTGAACACTATGGTTACTATCGTGAACACTATGGTCACTATCTTGAACACTATGGTCACTAACTTGAACACTATGGTCACTATCTTGAACACTATGGTCTCTATCTTGAACACTATGGTCATTATCCTTAACACTATGGTCACTATCGTGAACACTATGGCCACTATCTTGAACACTATGGTCTCTATCTTGAACACTATGGTCACTATCTTGAACAGTATGATCACTAACTTGAACACTATGGTCACTATCTTGAACACTATGGCCACTATCTTGAACACTATGGTCACTATCTTGAAAACTATGGTCACTATTTTGAACACTATGGTCACTATCTTGAACATTATGGTCAAAAACTTGAACACTATGGTCACTATCTTGAACACTATGGTCACTATCTTGAACACAGTGGTCACTAACTTGAACACTATGGTCACTATCTTGAACACTATGGTCACTAACATGAACACTATGGTCATAATTTTGAACACTATGGTCACTATCTTGAACACTATGGTCACTATCTTGAACACTATGGTCACTATCTTGAACACTATGGTCACTATTTTGAACACTGTGGTCACTATCTTGAACACTATGGTCACTATCTTGAACACTATGGTCACTATCTTGAACACTATGGTCACTATTTTGAACACTGTGGTCACTATCTTGAACACTATGGTCACTATCTTGAACATTATGGTCACTAACTTGAACACTATGGTCACTATCTTGAACACTATGGTGACTATCTTGAACACTATGGTCACTAACTTGAACACTATGGTCACTATCTTGAACACTATGGTCACTAACATGAACACTATGGCCACTATCTTGAACACTATGGTCACTATCTTGAACATTATGGTCACTATCTTGAACACTATCGTCACTATCTTGAACACTATGATCAATAACTTGAACACTATGGTCACTATCTTGAACACTATGGTCACTATCCTGAACACTATGTTCACTATCTTGAACACTATGATCAATAACTTGAACACTATGGTCACTATTTTGAACACTGTGGTCACTATCTTGAACACTATGGTCACAATCTTGAACACTATGGTCACTATCTTGAACACAATGGTCACTATCTTGAACACTATGGTCTCTATCTTGAACACTATGATCACTATCTTGAACACTATGGTCACTATCTTGAACACTATGGTAACTATCTTGAACACTATGGTCACTATCTTGAACACTATGGTCATTATCCTTAACACTAACATCACTATTGTGAACACAATGGTCACTATCTTGAACACTATGGTCGTTAACTTGTACACTATGGTCGCTATCTTGAACACTAAGGTCACTATCTTGAACATTATGGTCACTATCTTGAACACTGTAGTCACTATCTTGAACACTTTGGTCACTGTTTTGAACACTATTGTCACTACCTTCAATACTATGGCCACTATCTTGAACACTATGGTCACTATCTTGAACACTATGGTCACTATCTTTAACACTATTGTAACCATCTTGAACACTATTTTCACTACCTTGAAGAATTTGGTCACCATCTTCAACACTATGGTCACTATCTTGAACACTATGGTCACTGTATTGAACACGATGATTACCATCTTAAACGCTATGGTCACTATCTTGAACACTATGGTAACTATCTTGAACACTTTGGTCAATATCTTGAACACTATGGTAACTATCTTGAACACTTTGGTCAATATCTTGAACACTTTGGTCACTATCTTTAACACTATGGTCACTATCTTGAACACTATGGTCATTATCCTTAACACTATGGTCACTATCGTGAACACTATGGTCACTATCTTGAACACTATGGTCACTAACTTGAACACTATGGTCACTATCTTGAGCACTATGGTCTCTATCTTGAACACTATGGTCATTATCCCTAACACTATGGTCACTATCGTGAACACTTTGGTCACTATCTTTAACACTATGGTCACTATCGTGAACACTATGGTCACTATCTTGAGCACTATGGTCTCTATCTTGAACACTATGGTCATTATCCTTAACACTATGGTCACTATCGTGAACACTTTGGTCACTATCTTTAACACTATGGTCACTATCGTGAACACTATGGTCACTATCTTGAACACTATGGTCACTAACTTGAACACTATGGCCACTATCTTGAACACTATGGTCTCTATCTTGAACACTATGGTCACTATCTTGAACACTATGGTCACTATCTTGAACACTATGGTTACTATCTTCAACACTATGGTGACTATTTTGAAAACTATGGTCACTATCTTGAACACTGTGGTCACTATGTTGAACACTATGGTCACTATGTTGAACACTATGGTCAATATCTTGAACACAATTCTCACTATCTTTAAGACTATGGTCACTGTCTTGAACACTATGGTCACTATCTTGAACACTGTGGTCACTATGTTGAACACTATGGTCACTATCTTGAACACAATGGTCGCTATCTTGATCACTATGGTCATTATCCTTAACACTATGGTCACTATCTTGAACACTATGGTCACTATCTTGAACTCTATGGTCACCATCTTGAACACAATTCTCACTATCTTTAAGACTATGGTCACTGTCTTGAACACTATGGTCACTATCTTGAACACTGTGGTCACTATGTTGAACACTATGGTCACTATCTTGAACACAATGGTCGCTATCTTGATCACTATGGTCATTATCCTTAACACTATGGTCACTATCTTGAACACTATGGTCACTATCTTGAACTCTATGGTCACCATCTTGAACACAATTCTCACTATCTTTAAGACTATGGTCACTGTCTTGAACACTATGGTCACTATCTTGAACACTGTGGTCACTATGTTGAACACTATGGTCACTATCTTGAACACAATGGTCGCTATCTTGATCACTATGGTCATTATCCTTAACACTATGGTCACTATCTTGAACACTTTGATCACTATTTTGAAGACTGAGAGTCGAAGATCAAAATGAATTTTTTATGTGAGAGCCTCAGAATTTGGTTAACACAAGCCTATCTGATGTTATCCTGACGCCAAATGACTTCGAACAGGCGATAAATGACATGCCCATGCACTCTGCCCCAGGACCAGACTCATGGAACTCCGTGTTCATCAAGAACTGCAAGAAGCCCCTATCACGAGCCTTTACCACTCTATGGAGAGGAAGCATGGACACCGGGGTCGTCCCACAGTTACTAAAAACAACAGACATAGCCCCACTCCACAAAGGGGGCAGTAAAGCAACAGCAAAGAACTACAGACCGATAGCACTAACATCCCATATCATAAAAATCTTTGAAAGGGTCCTAAGAAGCAAGATCACCACCCATCTAGAAACCCATCAGTTACACAACCCAGGGCAACATGGGTTTAGAACAGGTCGCTCCTGTCTGTCTCAACTATTGGATCACTACGACAAGGTCCTAAATGCACTAGAAGACAAAAAGAATGCAGATGTAATATATACAGACTTTGCAAAAGCCTTCGACAAGTGTGACCATAGCGTAATAGCGCACAAAGTGCGTGCTAAAGGAATAACAGGAAAAGTTGGTAGATGGATCTATAATTTCCTCACTAACAGAACACAGAGAGTAGTAGTCAACAGAGTAAAGTCCGAGGCAGCCACTGTAAAAACCTCTGTTCCACAAGGCACAGTACTCGCTCCCATCTTGTTCCTCATCTTCATATCTGACATATACAAGGATGTCAGGCAAAAAACCGTGTCGTCCTTTGCAGATGACACCCGAATCTGAATGACAGTGTCTTCCATTGCAGACACTGCAAGGCTCCAGGCGGACATCAACCAAATCTTTCAGTGGGCTGCAGAAAACAATATGAAGTTCAACGATGAGAAATTTCAATTACTCAGATATGGTAAACATGAGGAAATTAAATCTTCATCAGATTACAAAACAAATTCTGGCCAAAAATAGAGCGAAACACCAACGTCAAAGACCTGGGAGTGATCATGTCGGAGGATCTCACCTTCAAGGACCATAACATTGTATCAATCGCATCTGCTAGATAAATGACAGGATGGATAATGAGAACCTTCAAAACTAGGGATGCCAAGCCCATGATGACACTCTTCAGGTCACTTGTTCTATCTAGGCTGGAATATTGCTGCACACTAACAGCACCTTTCAAGGCAGGTGAAATTGCTGACCTAGAAAATGTACAGAGAACCTTCACGGCACGCATAACGGAGATAAAACACCTCAATTACTGGGAATGCCTGAGGTTCCTGAACCTGTATTCCCTGGATCGCAGGCGGGAGAGATACATAATTATATACACCTGGAAAATCCTAGAGGGACTAGTACAGAACTTGCACACGAAAATCACTCACTACGAAAGCAAAAGACTTGGCAGACGATGCACCATCCCCCCAATGAAAAGCAGGGGTGTCACTAGCACGTTAAGAGACCATACAATAAGTGTCAGGGGCCCGAGACTGTTGGACGGCCTCCAAGCACACATAAGGGGGATTACCAACAGACCCCTGGCAGTCTTCAAGCTGGCACTGAACAAGCACCTAAAGTCGGTTCCTGATCAGCCGGGCTGTGGATCGTACGTTGGTTTGCGTGCAGCCAGCAGTAACAGCCTGGTTGATCAGGCTCTTATCCACCAGGAGGCCTGGTCACAGACCGGGCCGCGGGGGCGTTGACCCCCGGAACTCTCTCCAGGTAATCTCCAGGTAAACTATGGTCACTGCCTTCAACACTATTGCCACTACCTTGAACACTATGGTCACTATCTTGAACACTATAGTCACTATCTTTAACACTATGGTCACTATCTTGAACACTATTTTCACTATCTTGAACACTTTGGTCACCATCTTGAACACTATGATCACTATCTTGAACACTATGGTCACTATCTTGAACACTTTGGTCACCATCTTGAACACTATGATCACTATCTTGAACACTATGGTCACAATCTTGAACACCTTGGTCACTATCTTGAACACTATGGTCACTGTCTTGAACACTATGGTCACTATCTTTAACACTTTGGTCACTATCTTGAACACTATGGTCACTATCTTGAACACTATGGTCACTATCTTGAACACTTTGGTCACTATCTTGAACACTTTGGTCACTATCTTGAACACTATGGTCACTATCTTGAACACTTTGGTCATTATATTGAACACTATGGCCACTATCTTGAACACTATGGTCACTATCTTGAACACCTTGGTCTCTATCTTGAACACTATGGTCACTATCTTGAACACTATGGTGACTTTTAAACACTATGGTGACTATTTTGAACAGTGGTCACTATCTTGAACACTATGGTCACTATCTTGAACACTATGGTGACTATTTTGAACACTATGGACACTATCTTGAACATTATGGTCACTATCTTGAACACTATGGTCACTATCTTGAACGATATGGTCACATCTTGAACACTATGGTCACTATCTTGAACACTATGGTCACTATCTTGAACACTATGTTGACTTTTAAACACTATGGTGACTATTTTGAACACTGTGGTCACTATCTTGAACACTATGGTCACTATCTCGAAAACTATGGTGACTATTTTGAACACTGTGGTCACTGTCTTTGAACATTATGGTCACTATCTTGAACACTATGGTCAGTATCTTGAACACTATGGTGACTATTTTGAACACTGTGGTCACTATCTTAAACACTATAGTCACTATCTTGAACACTATATTCACTATCTTGAACACTATGGTGACTATTTTGAACACTATGGTCGCTATGTTGAACACTATGGTGACTATCTTGAACGCTATGGTCTCTATGTTGAACATTATGGTCACTATCTTGAACACTATGGTCATTATGTTGAACACTATGGTCACTATCTTGAACATTATGGTCACTATTTTGATCACTATGGTCACTATGTTGAACACTATGGTCACTATCTTGAACACTATGGTCCCTATGTTGAACATTATGGTCACTATCTTGAACACTATGGTCACTATGTTGAACACTATGGTCACTATGTTGAACACTATGGTCACTATCATGAACTTTATGGTCACTACTTTGAACACTATGGTCACTATGTTGAACATTATGGTCACTATCTTGAACTTTATGGTCACTATCTTGAACTTTATGGTCACTATCTTGAACACTATGGTCACTATGTTAAACATTATGGTCACTATCTTGAACACTATGGTCACTATCTTGAACATTATGGTCACTATCTTGAACAGTATGGTCACTATCTTAAACATTATGGTTACTATCTTGAACACTATGGTCACTGTGTTGAACATTATGGTCACTATCTTGAACACTATGGTCACTATGTTGAACACTATGGTCACTATTTTGAACACCATGGTCACTTTGTTGAACACTATGGTCACTATCTTGAACATTATGGTCACTCTTTTGTGCACTATGTGCTTCGTTGTTCACTCATTATGAATATGGAAAATTTTCTAGGGGTGATTACCTGTATGTACCTCAACATTATATACATACAAGTAAATTCATTGGGAGACAACCATATTGTTTACCGTAGTCACCCCGTGTAGACATGTGAGAAAACTTAACCACCCCTGGTCACGGCAAGTGGTTCCTTCGACCTCACAATCTTATCCATATGTATCCGAGACCAGTATGGATTGGATAGCACCCACAAGTACGGTGCTACTAATTAAAACCCTTTGACTGTCGCGGCCATATGTATACGTCTTACAAGGTACCGTTTTGACATATTACCTGGAGTTTACCTGGAGAGAGTTCCGGGGGTCAACGCCCCCGCGGCCCGGTCTGAGACCAGGCCTCCTGGTGGATCAGAGCCTGATCAACCAGGCTGTTGCTGCTGGCTGCACGCAAACCAACATACGAGCTACAGCCCGGCTGATCCGGAACTGACTTTAGGTGCTTGTCCAGTGCCAGCTTGAAGACTGCCAGGGGTCTGTTGGTAATCCCCCTTATGTGTGCTGTGAGGCAGTTGAACAGTCTCGGGCCCCTGACACTTATTGTATGGTCTCTTAACGTGCTAGTGACACCCCTGCTTTTCATTGGGGGGATGGTGCATCGTCTGCCAAGTCTTTTGCTTTCGTAGTGAGTGATTTTCGTGTGCAAGTTCGGTACTAGTCCCTCTAGGATTTTCCAGGTGTATATAATAATGTATCTCTCCCTCCTGCGTTCCAGGGAATACAGGTTTAGGAACCTCAAGCGCTCCCAATAATTGAGGTGTTTTATCTCCGTTATGCGCGCCGTGAAAGTTCTCTGTACATTTTCTAGATCGGCAATTTCACCTGCCTTGAAAGGTGCTGTTAGTGTGCAGCAATATTCCAGCCTAGATAGAACAAGTGACCTGAAGAGTGTCATCATGGGCTTGGCCTCCCTAGTTTTGAAGGTTCTCATTATCCATCCTGTCATTTTTCTAGCAGATGCCTGGAGTTTACCTGGAGAGAGTTTCGGGGGTCAACGCCCCCGCGGCCCGGTCTGTGACCAGGCCTCCTGGTGGATCAGCGCCTGATCAACCAGGCTGTTGCTGCTGGCTGCACGCAAACCAACGTACGAGCCACAGCCCGGCTGATCAGGAACTGACTTTAGGTGCTTGTCCAGTGCCAGCTTGAAGACTGCCAGGGGTCTGTTGGTAATCCCCCTTATGTGTGCTGGGAGGCAGTTGAACAGTCTCGGGCCCCTGATAGCGGCTTCAAATCAAGCAGGAGAAAGCTGGTAGGCCCACATGTGAGAGAATGGGTCTGTGTGATCAGTGTGCACCATATAAAAAAAATCCTGGAGCACGCAGTGCATAATGAGAAAAAAAAACTTCGACCGATTATTTTAATTAAAATGCCGATTTTGTGGCCTATTTTCGTATAGTATTTATGATTGTATTCTCGTTTGCTTGGTCTCATTTGATAGAATGGAAAACATGTTATAGAAATAGAGGTGATTTTGATTGATTTTACTATAAAGAGAACCTAGAAATTGAGCTCAAAGTAGGGAAAATGTTTGATTTTTGCCAATGTTCAAAAGTAAACAAATGATGCCATTGTCCAATAAATGTCCAACTAGCCATTCTAATATGCAGTCATGAATGGGTTGATGTTATTTATACAATTATTACAGTATTGCAGTAGTCTGCATAATAGTAAGTCTTCTATTTTTTGTATGAATAAAAATTCAAAATAGCAAGCAAGAGTAATATCAGAGGGGCCTGGAGACGTGACTGATGAACAAAGAAAATGTTATTTTAGAACCAGGAATGTCAGCATTGTTCATTCTGGACTTTATTTTGAAATTGTCATATTTTTTATTTTTCGTGAAATTGGCCAAATTGCAAATTTCTGACCACATTATTAGGTAGTTGAAATCGGTAAATGGGCAGTTTCTTGTACTCACTCAATAGACAAAATGGAGTTCTAAAGAAATAGCTATGAGTTTGGGCGACTGGAACAATGGAATTAGCCAAAAATAGGGCTCAAATTGGGCGAAATCGCCGATTTGTGAACAGTGCCGAGGTCGCTAACTTCGCGAGAGCATAATTCCGTCAGTTTTCCATCAAATTTCGTTTTTTTGGTGTCATTACAATCGGGAAAAGATTCTCTATCATTTCATAAGAAAAAATAATTTTTATTTTTTTTTAAATTTTGCGACACCAGGAGACACCTCAGGATGGGGGTTGCGACAGTCAAAGGGTTAATTGTGGACTGCATAGATTATATTAGTTTAACTGAATGAAGGGGGGTGGGGTAGGTTACACATGGATATATCCATCAAGGAAAACACTTGTACATAATCTCACCACTTACCAGATATTCTCTGGTGGTCACTTGATGTAGCTGGATCACCCATAACCTATCCAATTACAACATACCTAACTGGCCAGTATCAGTCTGTTATAACTAGAAGGGTTACTTAACTGGGGGTGATTGATGCTCCTTATTTCCTCCATTCACCATCTCATTTCGATGTCCCGCTACACCGACACAGTTCTTATTCCAGCAAGACGAGGTATCCGTCGGTTTGTCCCGGTTTAGAAGTCGTGATTCCATAAAGCTTCACTATCCTCGGTACGAGAATCACGCGTTCACTCGGAGCAGGGCGATCTATTTCACTTCACGCATTCTCTTAACTCAATGTTATTATCACTGATTACATTACCATTCACAAGACGATTTAACGTCTCATAATTATTATACACATTAGAGGTCACTCCATTAAGATCTGAGGCCGATGAGTGAGGATTAACACACGGGTATTTCCCCTGGACACACACTATGGCCGCGCACCAGTCACATCCGGTCTAACCATTATTCACTAATTTTATCACCTTTTTACGATGGTCCCGTAAATCGCGTTCCCTCACTCTTCACCAGGAACAGTTACGACACTTCCTATTATGAAGTGAGGCCCATATTAATCCTTAGGCCGCCGTGAACGCCAATTTCCTGATCCCAGGTTTTCACAGCCTCCTCACTACATTCAAAACACTCCCACCTCCCCCATGGCCCGAGTCGACCTCTCCCCCTGCACATCCACGCATGCACAAAGGGAACTCTTGTTTCTATCCTATTGTCAAATATAATTTTGACTCATATCGACACATTAAACACCTATTAGGCACTACATTTTCGGAAAATTAAAAATTTTCCACACTGCGGCCGGGCGGAGGTCGTTGCTAGACGACTTACATAATGTGGAGTACAATTTTCCCATCTTCACTGGCCACCTGGCTTGGGAACTCCAACATTGGTATTTACATAATCAATCATTAATTCTTTCCACCTGTTAACTCCTCAGGTAGAGCTCCATCCAAAGGACACTCAAGCCTCCATGCTTCTGGTATTAACAATTTCCCTCTTATTGTAAGGTGTGACACTAAGTCTGTGCTCTCGGGGTTAATTTGATGGGCATACTGGAGTTATGAGACTTGAACAATAACAAGTCTCTCTCAGTATCCCAAGTCAGCCCCAACACATTACTGCATATAGGCACTTCAACTCCATGGCCATCCATATTTATTGATCCTTCAAAATGGACTAATTAGTGTTCCATTCTCTCAGGGGCAAAAGCCTATGCTCCCTGGATTAATTTATTGGGCATACTGGAATTATGAGACTTTAACAACAACAAGTCTCTCTCAGTGTCCCATGTCAGCCCCAGCACATTACTGCATATAGGCACTTCAACTCCATGGCCATCCATATTTATTGATCCCTCAAAATGGACTAATTACTGTTCCATTCTCTCAGGGGCATAAGCCTATGCTCCCTGGATTAATTTATTGGGCATACTGGAATTATGAGACTTTAACAATAACAAGTCTCTCTCAGTATCCCAAGTCAGTCCCAGCACCTTACTGCATTATTTCCTTAACCCCTTCACATATCCTCATTAGTTCCTCTTCAGTTGACGTCACACCCGGAAATTGTCCACATAAGATTATTTACCCAATTACTTCGCTCAGTGGACCACCTGTGCACTTAAGGTGTGCATTTATCGTCGCCTGAAGTAAGAACAATTTATTATTTAACTGTTTATTAATTATATCATTATAAGCAGTCAACAATTTTGGTGTCTTGCTCAGTTCGCAGAGCTGGGCCCGTTAACTGTCCATACGCCATCCTATAATTAGTAGGTAATTCTGGACGGTCGAGCTTCCACGGAAGTCGCACCCAGTAATGTCCAGATTCACATTTAACATCCTTCAGGTATTGTTCCTGAGTAAAGGAATCATTTTGACTTAACTCATTTATATTAATCCCTATGCTGTCCAGCTCCCACAAATTAGACTGGTTCAACATCATTCTCGATAGAAGAATACTTGTACTGGGTTGACCTTTTATGAGTAAGACACCGTGACTGTATTCACTACTTCTAGTCATTATTACTAGGCGGTAGTCTGCCATATATTACATGGCCCGTACCAGTGTTGAGGAGAGTGACGCCGCATGCTTTTGGATTTATGCCCTTTATCCTGAATTATTACATCCAACGCCGGCAAGGCTACCTCAGCTAGGCCATCATTATTGCCATTAGCTGCAACCTTTACATCAGTCACTGTAGTGTCAGGGTTATTAACATTATCATTATTGTCACCATTATTATAAGACTTACATACAACCCTGCACATAACTGTATGGTGCCTTCCCTTGTTGCATTGATAGCAACTGTTCAATTTGGTATGACAATCCTTTACATTATGATTGTCTAGACATCTGATAAATCTGTCAAGTTCTTTCATTCTTTCCACTTTAATATCCCATGAATTATAGGCATTACAATTTTTAGTGAAATGAGTACCCTGGCAGAAGAGGCAGTCTCTCTTTTCCTTGCCTGACCTCTTATTAACTGGGTTACACTTACTGAGGTACTTATTCCTCTTACCTTGATGTGAGGAACCACTATTACTGATTCCTGACTTGATATGTGCCTATTTAACTCTTAACTATGATTATTACCTCTGGGATTATTTTTCCCTTTTGAGACTTGACAGATACTTCAGAGTCATTATGTGTTATATCCTTAGAACTGTTTGGCTGACTGGTCTGCAATTGAACAATTAATTCCTGCCGACCTAGTCTGATTTCCTCCAGACCGTACTCTGGAGGTTTTGGCAAACACATCCTTTGCATTAATAGGTTGATCAGCTGCCTGGCTTACACCCTTTAATTTATTCAAAGCCTTACTTTTACAAGACAGTTTTTCTTCCAATTCGTAATGTTGATTAATTAAAACATTCATTTCCATTCCATCTGAACAATTCTCCAGCAGATCTCTTTCACAGTCTTTAAACCACAATTTGTACCAATCAAATCTACTCTCTAAAACATCTAAATATAACTTTAATTCATTAGGGTTCACGGTTCTTTGATTCACTAAATCAAATGCCTTTGTCACATGGCTTTTAATAGCCTGTAATGATGCTTTCATTACTCTAAAATTCACGGACTTGTCAGCCACATTAACTCCATTAGATCCAGTCATGGTTAGAGAATTATTAAGTACTGATTATACAACTTAAGTAGGCGCCTTATAAGAGTAATTCTTGCACTTTACCCTTGTATAAATCCTAGCCACACATGTGCTAGCAATTAATTGGGCTAATTATCATCCACCACACGATCGATTAAACTTGTGTACCCTATACCCACTTCCTTCAATCAGTCACTTAATTATTAAGTAATTAATTCAATTAATTTTTTCACTGATTGCATCCGGTTCAGGAAGGACCAGCGGGCAGATATGGAAAATTTTCTAGGGGTGATTACCTGTATGTACCTCAACATTATATACATACAAGTAAACTCATTGGGAGACAACCATATTGTTTACCGTAGTCACCCCGTGTAGACATGTGAGAAAACTTAACCACCCCTGGTCACGGCAAGTGGTTCCTTCGACCTCACAATCTTATCCATATCTATCCGAGACCAGTATGGATTGGATAGCACCCACAAGTACGGTGCTACTAATTAAAACCCTTTGACTGTCGCGGCCGTATATATACGTCTTACGAGGTACCGTTTTGACGTATATATACTCATAAATTCTAGCGGCTTCAAATCAAGCAGGAGAAAGCTGGTAGGCCCACATGTGAGAGAATGGGTCTGTGTGATCAGTGTGCACCATATAAAAAAAATCCTGGAGCACGCAGTGCATAATGAGAAAAAAAAACTCCGACCGATTATTTTAATTAAAATGCCGACTTTGTGGTCTATTTTCGTATAGTATTTATGATTGTATTCTCGTTTTCTTGGTCTCATTTGATAGAATGGAAAACATGTTATAGAAATAGAGGTGATTTTGATTGATTTTACTATAAAAAGAACCTAGAAATTGAGCTCAAAGTAGGGAAAATGTTTGATTTTTGCCAATGTTCAAAAGTAAACAAATGATGCCATTGTCCAATAAATGTCCAACTAGCCATTCTAATATGCAGTCATGAATGGGTTGATGTTTTTTATACAATTATTACAGTATTGCAGTAGTCTGCATAATAGTAAGTCTTCTATTTTTTGTATGAATAAAAATTCAAAATAGAAAGCAAGAGTAATATCAGAGGGGCCTGGAGACGCGACTGATGAGCAAAGAAAATGTTATTTTAGAGCCAGGAATGTCTGCATTGTTCATGCTGGACTTTATTTTGAAATTGTCATATTTTTTATTTTTCGTGAAATTGGCCAAATTGTAAATTTCTGACCACATTATTAGGTAGTTGAAATCGGTAAATGGGCAGTTTCTTGTACTCAATCAATAGACAAAATGGTGTTCTAAAGAAATAGCTATGAGTTTGGGCGACTGGAACAATGGAATTAGCCAAAAATAGGGCTCAAATTGGGCGAAATCGCCGATTTGTAAACAGCGCCGAGGTCGCTAACTTCGCGAGAGCATAATTCCGTCAGTTTTCCATCAAATTTCGTTTTTTTGGTGTCATTACAATCGGGAAAAGATTCTCTATCATTTCATAAGAAAAAATAATTTTTTTTTTTTAAATTTTGCGACACCAGGAGACACCTCAGGATGGGGGTTGTGACAGTCAAAGGGTTAATTGTGGACTGCATAGATTATATTAGTTTAACTGAATGATGGGGGGTGGGGTAGGTTACACATGGATATATCCATCAAGGAAAACACTTGTACATAATCTCACCACTTACCAGATATTCTCTGGTGGTCACTTGATGTAGCTGGATCACCCATAACCTATCCAATTACAACATACCTAACTGGCCAGTATCAGTCTGTTATAACTAGAAGGGTTACTTAACTGGGGGTGATTGATGCTCCTTATTTCCTCCATTCACCATCTCATTTCGATGTCCCGCTACACCGACACAGTTCTTATTCCAGCAAGACGAGGTATCCGTCGGTTTGTCCCGGTTTAGAAGTCGTGATTCCATAAAGCTTCACTATCCTCGGTACGAGAATCACGCGTTCACTCGGAGCAGGGCGATCTATTTCACTTCACGCATTCTCTTAACTCAATGTTATTATCACTGATTACATTACCATTCACAAGACGATTTAACGTCTCATAATTATTATACACATTAGAGGTCACTCCATTAAGATCTGAGGCCGATGAGTGAGGATTAACACACAGGTATTTCCCCTGGACACACACTATGGCCGCGCACCAGTCACATCCGGTCTAACCATTATTCACTAATTTTATCACCTTTTTACGGTGGTCCCGTAAATCGCGTTCCCTCACTCTTCACCAGGAACAGTTACGACTCTTCCTATTATGAAGTGAGACCCATATTAATCCTTAGGCCGCCGTGAATGCCAATTTCCTGATCCCACGTTTTCACAGCCTCCTCACTACATTCAAAACACTCCCACCTCCCCCATGGCCTGAGTCGACCTCTCCCCCTGCACATCCACGCATGCACAAAGGGAACTCTTGTTTCTATCCTATTGTCAAATATAATTTTGACTCATATCGACACATTAAACACCTATTAAGATTTGGTTGATGTCTGCCTGGAGCTTTGCAGTGTCTGCAATGGAAGACACTGTCATGCAGATTCGGGTGTCATCTGCAAAGGAAGACACAGTGCTGTGGCTGACATCCTTGTCTATGTCGGATATAAGGATGAGGAACAAGATGGGAGCGAGTACTGTGCCTTGTGGAACAGAGCTTTTCACCGTAGCTGCCTCGGACTTTACTCTGTTGACGACTACTCTCTGTGTTCTGTTAGTGAGGAAATTATAGATCCATCGACCGACTTTTCCTGTTATTCCTTTAGCACGCATTTTGTGCGCTATTACGCCATGGTCACACTTGTCGAAGGCTTTTGCAAAGTCTGTATATATTACATCTGCATTCTTTTTGTCTTCTAGTGCATTTAGGACCTTGTCGTAGTGGTCCAATAGTTGAGACAGACAGGAGCGACCTGTTCTAAACCCATGTTGCCCTGGGTTGTGTAACTGATGGGTTTCTAGATGCGTGGTGATCTTGCTTCTTAGGACCCTTTCAAAGATTTTTATGATATGGGATGTTAGTGCTATTGGTCTGTAGTTCTTTGCTGTTGCTTTACTGCCCCCTTTGTGGAGTGGGGCTATGTCTTGTTTTTAGTAACTGTGGGACGACCCCCGTGTCCATGCTCCCTCTCCATAGGATGGAAAAGGCTCGTGATAGGGGCTTCTTGCAGTTCTTGATGAACACAGAGTTCCATGAGTCTGGCCCTGGGGCAGAGTGCATGGGCATGTCATTTATCGCCTGTTCGAAGTCATTTGGCGTCAGGATAACATCGGATAGGCTTGTGTTAATCAAATTTTGTGGCTCTCTCATAAAAAATTCATTTTGATCTTCGACTCTCAGTCTGGTTAGCGGCTTGCTAAAAACTGAGTCATATTGGGACTTGAGTAGCTCACTCATTTCCTTGCTGTCATCTGTGTAGGACCCATCTTGTTTAAGTAGGGGCCCAATACTGGACGTTGTTCTCGATTTTGATTTGGCATAGGAGAAGAAATACTTTGGGTTTCTTTCGATTTCATTTATGGCTTTTAGTTCTTCCCGCAATTCCTGACTCCTAAAGGATTCTTTTAGCTTAAGTTCGATGCTTGCTATTTCTCTGACCAGTGTCTCCCTACGCATTTCAGATATATTGACCTCTTTTAGCCGCTCTGTTATTCTTTTCCGTCGCCTGTAAAGGGAGCGCCTGTCTCTTTCTGTTTTACATCTACTCCTCCTTTTTCTTAGAGGAATAAGCCTTGTGCATACATCGAGTGCCACCGAGTTAATCTGTTCTAGGCATAAGTTGGGGTCTGTGTTGCTTAGTATATCTTCCCAGCTTATATCGGTTAGGACTTGGTTTACTTGGTCCCACTTTATGTTTTTGTTATTGAAGTTGAATTTGGTGAATGCTCCCTCGTGACTAATCTCATTATGTCGGTCTGGGGCTCCGCGCATACATGACTGAACCTCAATTATGTTGTGATCTGAGTATATTGTTTTTGATATGGTGATATTTCTTATCAGATCATCATTGTTAGTGAAGATGAGGTCTAGTGTATTCTCCAGTCTAGTAGGCTCTATTATTTGCTGGTTTAAATTGAATTTTGTGCAGAGATTTAAAAGCTCGCGTGAGTGTGAGTTTTCATCAGAGCTGCCTCCTGGTGTTATTACTGCAACAATATTATTTGCTATATTCCTCCATTTTAGGTGCCTTAAGTTGAAATCCCCCAGGAGCAAGATGTTGGGTGCATGAGCTGGAAGGTTTTCCAGACAGTGGTCAATTTTTAACAGCTGTTCCTGGAATTGCTGGGATGTTGCATCCGGAGGCTTGTAGACTATCACAATGACTAGGTTTTGGTTCTCGACCTTTACTGCTAAAACTTCCACTACATCATTTGAGGCATTTAGCAGTTCTGTGCAAACAAGTGACTCTGCAATGTACAGGCCAACCCCCCCCCCCCCCCCCTTTTGCCTGTTCACTCTGTCACATCTGTATAGGTTGTAACCTGGGATCCATATTTCGTTGTCCAAGTGATCCTTTATGTGGGTCTCAGTGAAAGCCGCGAACATTGCCTTTGCCTCTGCAAGCAGTCCACGGATGAAAGGTATTTTGTTGTTTGTTGCTGGCTTTAGACCCTGTATATTTGCAAAGAAGAATGTTATCGGACTGGTGGTATTGTTGGTACTGGGGGGGGATTTTTTTTCCGGCACTATAGTTTCGGAAAATTAAAAATTTTCCACAATGAATATAGAAATAGTATAATAAACTTTGTGAAATCAAGATATCTTATTAATGAACATATAATTCCAGATATATTAATCAAATTTCCTAAAGGTTCTTTCAGCAGGTAAGTCAACTGTAGACACAAATCCAGATGTCCTCCTTGTAAACCTTTTTGGGGCATAGTTCCTGGGGCCTTATGTATCCATATGCTCTTGCGTAGCTAATCAAAGGATGAATATAAGATGCACAATGAACTAGCAGCTTCTGCAGCAAAATCAGTCTGGAATGCCATATGAGAGAGTCTCTGAGGGACTGACCTTTGAGACATAAGAACAGTTCTATGGTCATTTGGACTGATTTAAGAGAGAGATGCATTGTCTGAGAGGTCACCAGAACTTTCTTGTTAGAGAGAGGTATCCGAACTGACCAATGAGAAAGTTGAATTGTTTAAGGGTCATCTGAAGGGGGCTGTAGGGCAAATTTCCGCGCGCGCTCACCCAAAAATCGAAAAATTATGGAAAATGAGTTTTATATACCGAAAAATAGTTTAACTCTTTGACAACGCAATGGTACCAGAATGAATGTTCTACGACGTTTCTACAAGAAATTATAGTCATTTATATCAGGTATGGTGACGGTGATATTGGTAGCGAGTCTGCTCACGGCCCGTATATTTTTTGGAGTTTTTTTCTTGTTTTTTATCGCTTTTTCTTGCATTATTCTTTCTGATATAATAACTGACTATTTGGCATCATAAAACAGTAGGCAGAGCTTATCCATAGACTTAGAGACAACCAGGCACCATCTGGGAGCACTCGGCAGTATTCCCGCTCCAGAGAGTGCCAGGAGAAATCACTACTTTATTACGCTTATATCAGTTTATATATCAACTCTACGGCTTATTTATCTATCAGAATTGATCTAATATGATATAGTAAACACTATAAATAACATACAAGCATGCTATATGCTCTAGACTGAATAAAATAGGCCATAATATGGCAAGAGATTGTCGGGAATATATCGATATTATTGAGCTACTCCTCTCCATGTCGTATTCTTTGGTCTTTGAGTAAGAGAAAACGGTATTTTGAAGAGGGTAACTACACTATAACATCAGTTTACTAAGAAATACACCCAAACAAACGCGATTTTCGCGTTTTTTTTTTTTTTTTTTGAGACGGGGGCCGGCCGATATATCGGAAGTAACTTATTCACCTAAAGTCCATAATTCTTCCTTTATTACTTAATTAAATGGAATAATATTCACAGAAATTGTAGAATAATGATTTCTCAATTTCCACCAAGAATTTTTTGGAAATATTCCAAATACTTTCGGAGTTATGTGGGAGTAAAGGGCAGAGTTTTTTGCAATATTCCAGGAACTAACAAATTTTATTTTTTTGTGAAATAAAGATAAATTATTTAGAGGAAAGCTAACAATAAAAATTAGTATTAGCATTGTTCTCTCGGCACCAAGTGTCAAAACAACCTTACGTAGTCCCTTATAAGAATGAATGTAGGCACAAGGGCATTTTCAGTAAATCAGTCTTTTCTCAGTTGGTGTTTGAGGTATATTTTTGATAAATATTTTCAAGAAAGAGTGAAAACACTTTGTCTTGTGCACCAAAACTGGAGAAAATCGGACGGTAAACAAAAGAGTTATGAATTTTGCCCGACGGCCCCCTGAACTTACCAAGAAGATGGGTGTATTTTTTGAAAGTCATCATACTGGGTTATGAGAGCGATATGCTATTTGAGGGTCATCTATAAGAGAGATATGAACTGACCTCAGAAGAAGGTGAATTATAAGGGAGGTAATGTGTGAAGTAAATGGATAAATCTGAGAGAGATGTGCTGTGTGGATCATGTGAACTGACCTGTGAGAGAGATGTGCTGTGTGGATCATGTGAACTGACCTATGAGAGAGATGTGCTGTGCAGACTATGTGAACTGACCTGTGAGAGAGATGTGCTGTGTGGATCATGTGAACTGACCTGTGAGAGAGATGTGCTGTGTGGATCATGTGAACTGACCTATGAGAGAGATGTGCTGTGTTGATCATGTGAACTGACTTATGAGAGAGATGTGCTGTGTGGATCATGTGAACTGACCTATGAGAGAGATGTGCTGTGTGGATCATCTGAATTGACCTATGAGAGAGATGTGCTGTGCAGACCATGTGATCTGACCTATGAGAGAGATGTGCTGTGTGGATCATGTGAACTGACCTGTGAGAGAGATGTGCTGTGTGGATCATGTGAACTGACCTATGAGAGAGATGTGCTGTGCAGACCATGTGAACTGACCTGTGAAAGAGATGTGCTGTGTGGATCATGTGAACTGACCTGTGAGAGAGATGTGCTGTGTGGATCATGTGAACTGACCTATGAGAGAGATGTGCTGTGTGAATCATGTGAACTGACCTACAATAGAGATGCGCTGTGTAAACGTCATCTGCATGTACTTATCTTCAGGAATGGAATACTTGTCCTGACGAAAGACTGCTCGTTGAAACAGGTATCTTATGTCCTCGTTGGGTGATGTCTGCAAGCACAACACAATACTTTGACAACTGTTGTCGATAATGGGTAAACTTCACTATATTTAGATTTGTGAATCATGAAATCAGATGTATTTGTAATGTGGCAACTCCTACAGGTTAGGTAAGATTCGTCAGGAAACAAGAAAAGTGTTTCCTGACGTGGGTCTTAATCATATGATGACCCACCACTGGAAATTATAGTCACCTGACAGGCTTTCTGCTGGTAATCACATGAATTGCATAAATAATATGTGTGGAAAAAAAAGACCAGTTGAAAATATGTAATATACAAATAATAACTTAATTAGTTTAATCAGATGCTATGAATATGAAGTGAACATACTGATTAAATGTATTATATTATGTAATATAGTATATATGTATATAGTGGAACGTATCGCTTATAGAACTCTTCGAAAATAGAGCCCTTTTTCTCGAGCCAACTTTGTCCCTATTATCGAACTCGCCCCTATTTTCGAACCGCTGGGTACCGGACCTGACTGGCAGCCCACTCTGTGTCACCACACAGTCTGGTTTTGTTGATGCTTGAGTGAACACTAACCTGCACTCTCATTCAAACATTTTACGATTATTTCATTGTGTTTAGTGCTTGTGGGACCGTGAAATAAGCTTCAGTGGGAGCAATAAAACTTGCTAGTGGTACCCCTGTGGTAAAGAAAGTGAGAAACACCATAGATGTGAAGAAGGAAATAATACAGAAGTGGAATGATGTCCAAATGTTTGTGCAGAAGTTCCACTCTAAGCAAGCTGAAACAAGCCATCTTTGCAACAAGTTCAGTGACAGAACAATGTCCCATTTTAGGGAAATGTTAAAGAGGCACCAGAAAGAAACAGAGGGCTGTGGACAGTTATTTTGTTAGACAGGTGTCCAGTGACTCTCAAGCTGGTCATAGTGGCATTAAAAGACAGAGAAGGGAAGTAACCCCAGAGAGGACTTTACCTGAAGTCCTCATGGAGGGGGATTCTCCTTCCAAACACTAACCCCAACTCCCTCTCTCCTCGTCCCTATCTTCCAGATGCTATCACCAATCTTCAAAAAGGTAAGTCAAATGTTATTTTATATGTTTATTTAAATATATTAATACATAATTGAACACTATATTTGTTGTGTGTATTTAAACTATAATTATTCTCTATAAAATGCATTTTGGGGGAGGGAATATTTTTGGGTTTCTGGAACAGATCAATTGTATTTCCATTATTTCTTATGGGAAATATTGCTTCACTTTTCAGACTTTTCGAATTTAGTACTAACTCCTGGAACAGATTAAGTTCGATATTTGAGGTTCCACTGTATGTATATGTCGTGCCGAATAGGCAGAACTTGCCATCTTGGCTTAAATAGCAACGCTCATCTTGCCATATAGGACAAGTGAAAATTTGTGTATGCAATAATTTCGCCAAAATCATTCTGAACCTAACGAAAAAGAATATATTTAATTGTGTTTGATTAGTACTAAATTATTATAAACGTATTTTAAATATATTTAGTTGGGTTATGCTAAAATAAATTGCTCTTGTTATAATAAGGTTAGGTAAGTTTTCTAAGATTCTTTTGGTGCAAAATTAAAATTTTTTACATTAACATTAATGAAAAAAATATATCTTTAAACGTACAAGAGAAAATTTTAGAAAGGACTTAATTTTAAATGAGTTCTTGCTAATTGGCCAGTTTTACATATTCGGCACGACATATATATATATATATATATATATATATATATATATATATATATATATATATATATATATATATATATATATATATATATTTATATACAAGCACTGCGACTAGCCAAGCAGTCGAACCCATGCTGCTTTGGCCTGCCTCATGGCGGGCGAAAGCTCATGACGCATTAATCCACTGGACCCCACAATCCTTAATAGTAGCGCATCCAGTAGAACTGGATGTTGTACTCGTTACCCAAGGACATACGTTGGTGTAGCTGACTCTAGGCTAATTTCATTCTACTCCCTGTTTGGTGTACCAGTACAACGAGCAGGATTATATATTATTTTACCCACGAACACTGCAACTAGTCTTGAGGCAGGCCAAAGCAGCTTGGGTTCGACTTCTTGGCTAATCGCAGTGTTGCTATTGATCACTACCACAACATATTTATATATATATATATATATATATATATATATATATATATATATATATATATATATATATATATATATATATATATATATATATATATATATATATATATATATATATATATATATATATATATATATATATGTCGTGCCGAATATGTAAAACTGGTCAATTAGCAAGAACTCATTTAAAATTAAGTCCTTTCTAAAATTTTCTCTTATACGTTTAAAGATATATTTTTTTCATTAATGTTAACGTAAAAAATTTTAATTTTGCACCAAAAGAATCTTAGAAAACTTACCTAACCTTATTATAACAAGAACAATTTAATTTAGCCTAACTCGACTAAATATATTTTAGATTTGTTTACAATAATTTAATACTAAACAAACACAGTGAAATATATTTTTTTCGTTAGGTACAGAATGATTTTGGCGAAATTATTGCATACACAAATTTTCACTTGTCCTATATGGCAAGAGGAGCGTTGCTATTTAAGCCAAGATGGCAAGTTCTGCCTATTCGGCACGACATATATATATATATATATATATATATATATATATATATATATATATATATATATATATATATATATATATAAACACTGATCTCTGACAGAAGAAGACTCGAACCTACAAACCTTGAAACAAGGTACGCATTGCTTTACCATCCGTACCACACTGGACCAATACCTTGGCGCCCAGCTCACGCTAGACGTTGATCCAAGGCAACCAGCTTTCAGGTAGGAGGCTTACAGCTTTTCATCTCATCCCCTGCATGCATCCACCAACTAGAAATTTTAACAATTCAAGGAATTCGCATGAACAGGCGAAATATTCACAAACACTGATCTCTGGCGGAAGGAGACTCAAACCTACGATCCTTGGAACAAGGTACTCAGTGCTTTACCATCCGTACCACACTGGACCTATTCAGAGATCATACAGTATGTTCTGCGCAGGACCTGCTGGAATCAAAAGATCGGTTCAGCCTCACCCTTCCCTGTGCAATGGGACAATATAGTCATACAGGGCCATACAGAGTGGGACTAAACTACAATCGTCAAGTTATGGATGACCTGACGTAAGCACAGCCTTGCAGACTTCCTTGCCAGTCTTCTTGTGCTCCTCCAATAAGTCTAGTGAGTTGGTGAAATAATTTCTCCCAGAACAAACATGCAATCATAAGAACATAAGAAAGAAGGACACTGCAACAGGCCTACTGATCCATGTGGAGCAGGTCTATGTCTCCCCACGGATAAGCCCAATGACCCCCCCCCGGATTAGCCCAATGACCAACCCAGTCTGGTCACCTCCACTCAAGGATGGAGCACGGCACCAGATCCAGCAGCACAAGCTAGTCAGATCCAACTCACTCCCACCCACACCCACTCATGTATTTATCTAACCTATTTTTAAAACTACACAAGGTTTTAGCCTCAATAACTGTACTTGGGAGTTTGTTCCACTCATCCACAACTCTATTACCAAACCATTGCTTTCCTATATTCTTCCTGAATCTGAATTGTTCCAACTTGAAACCATTGCTGCGAGTCCTGTCTTGGCTGGAAATTTTTAGCACGCTATTTACTTCCCCTTTATTTATTCCTGTTTTCCATTTATACACCTCGATCATATCCCCCCTAATTCTACGCCTTTCGAGAGAGTGCAGATTCAAGGCCTCAGTCTATCCTCATAGTGAAGATTTCTGATACATTGGATCATCTTTGTCATCCTCCTCTGTACTTTTTCCAGTGCATTTATATCCATTCTGTAATATGGTGACCAGAACTGAGCAGCATAGTCCAAATGAGGCCAAACCAAGGATATATAGAATTGAAGAACAACCTGAGGACTTTTATTATTTATTCTTCTAGATATGAAGCCAAGAATTCTGTTAGCTTTATTGCGAACACTAATGCACTGTTGTCTTGGTTTTAGATTACTGCTAACCAGAACTCCTAAATCCTTTTCGCAATCGGTAGTATTAAGATCTACATTATTTAGTTTATGCGTGGCATGGTTATTTAACTGTCCAACATTTAGAACTTTGCATTTTCAATATTAAACTGCATCTGCCACTTCTCCGACCATTGCATAAGTCTATCCAAATCCTCCTGGAGTGCTCTAGTGTCCTCATTAGAATGAATTGGAAGGCCTATTTTAGTGTCATCAGCAAATTATGTCTCTATTTATTCCCTCATCTATATCATTTATGTAAACTGTGAACAACAACGGGCCCAACACTGACTCCTGAGGAACACTGCTTGTGACGTGCCCCCATTCTGATTTCTCCCCATTTATGCAAACTCTCTGCTGCCTATTTGTCAGCCATGCCTCTACCCAGGAAAAAATTTCTCCTCCTATACCGTGTGCCTTAAGTTTCCTCAATAGCCTCTGGTGTGGAACTCTATCGAAAGCCTTACTGAAGTCCATATACACAATATCATATACATTACCATGATCTACCTCCTCAAACACCTTAGTGAAAAAGTTAGTAAATTCGTAAGACAGGAATGCCTCTTTGTAAAACCGTGTTGAGATTCATTAATCAAACTGTGCCTGTCAAGATGGCTACGAATTGCTTCAGCAATTATTGATTCCATAAATTTTCCCACTATGGAGGTAAGGCTTATTGGTCTATAGTTCGAAGCCAAGGACCTGTCACCTGCCTTGTAAATAGGTATTACATTTGCCATTTTCCACTTATCAGGCACTATGCCAGTTTGTAGTGATATGTTAAAAATATTAGCCAAAGGTATGCTAAGTTCCTCTTTACATTCCTTTAACACCCTTGCAAACAGTTCATCAGGACCTGGGGATTTGTTAGGTTTTAGTTTCTCTATTTGTCTGAGGACCATGTCACTAGATACCGCAATCGTACATAGTTTGTTATCCTGTTCTACATAATCTATTATTTCAGGAATATCGCTAGTATTTTCTTGGGTGAAAACTGAGAGGAAGTAGGTATTGAGAATTTCACACATATCCTTATCACTGTCAGTGATCTGACCAGTGTTACTCTTAAGTTGGCCAATCTTGTCCCTAATCTTACTTCTGTATACCTGAAAGAACCTTTTTGGGTCTTTGAATCCCTTGCGACCTTAGGGGCCTGTAGGGCAATTTTCCATGCGCACTCAACAAAAAATCGAAAAATTATGGAAATTGAGTTACATATACAGAAAAAAAGCTTAACTCTTTGGCAACACAAGGTTCTACGACGTCAAGGTTCTACGACGTTTCATTATATGGTTAGTTTTGCTGATGACATAATGATTCACACCACCGGATTCTCCAGCACCCAAACCATTCTTAATCATGTACTAGCCTCGTGTCAGGACCTAGGGTTAATAATCTCATGGGATAAAACAAAGATACTCAACAGACGTCCTCCTCGGCAGAGAGACACAGTTCGTCAGATCCAGTTGCATGATGGGTCTCTTCTAGAATATGTAAGCAGATACAGGTATCTAGGCTTTGAGGTTCCACTACTTGAACTTGTTGTAACGAGACTTTGTCGCCAATACAAAGAAAGGCTGAGAGCACTTAGAGTTGTGGCTGGGTTTCACCCCAGGTATGGTGCTAATGTTAAAATTGTGAAAATTATGTATCTTGCTTATATTAGATCATTGGTTGATTATGCGGTGCCACTACTTGCACTCGTGTCTGACTGGAAGCTTGGAGGGCTGGAAAAACTGCAAAACGAAGCAATGAGGATCATCCTAGGATGCCCTCGTACTGCCAAAATTTTAAATATGCGGAAAGAACTTAATATTCCAAGCATTTGAGATCGTGTTACTGAAAGAAATATCCTTATTGGGGTCAATATGCTTAGGCTAGCCCATTCAAACCCCTGCACAGAAGCCCTCCGAACTTTCCTCAGCACTGGTGAACATCCTTCCAGATGGATCGAAAAAACTGGAACCGACCTCCGCATGAACCAGCTACATGATCTATATCAAGTTAGACAATAGAGACATTTCCCTGCTCCATGGGATATTACCCCATTCCAAACTACCATTCCTCCATTTCCCCCCAAAACTCTTCTTAAATCACAACCAAAGCTTCGTCTTGAAGCCAAACATGATGCCTTAAGCTGTATTGATAACTTAATCACACAGAACAATCTTTCACAAATTATTTACGTCGATGGTTCTGTTCACCAGTCCACTGGTGCAGCTGGTAGTGCTGCTGTTGTCACACAGAGTGATGGCTCTCATAAAGAAATTGGAGCACGCATCAATAACTGGGCCTCTACCCTTCAAACAGAACTGTTTGCCTTACTCCTTGCACTCAAATGTGTCCATGTATCTAAGGTTGACACTTTAATTGTAACTGATTCTCTGTCATCCATAAATGCTCTCAACTCATTAAGTATAAATTGTGGCATGCTTGTGTCAGAAGCCAGACACAGGTATGGTAAGATTGTGGGCAGTGGAGTCAGAGTGCACATGCTCTGGATTCCATCTCACATTGGTCTTCAGATGCATGATAGAACTGATAAATTGGCTAAGCTGTATGCTTTCAAAGAGGGAGTAGATTACAATCTTGGGTTATCAGTTAGCAGTTTGAGAACAATAATACGAAAAGAACTTCAAATGAACTTTATTGACTTAAGACTTAGGGAGATTGACACAAGTCAGTCCATCTATCATCATTCCATCATGCAGGAGGAGCCACATGTCTATGGTGCATCCAACAAGATAAGCAGACTCTTGGATGTCACTACTGCCCGGCTCCGGCTGGGTTACAAGTATCTTTGGCAGGTTAAATCACCACCACCAGATGTAGACCAAACGAAATGTAAACTTTGCCAGATGGACTATTGTCACACCCTGCGTCATTATGTACTGGAGTGTGATAAAATTAATGAATTTAGAAACAACTCACTCAGAAATGTTCAAGAAATGGCTAAGTATTTTATCCACAGTGGTATATTACAGACCATTCTGGAGAAATACCCTGACTTTGCTAGCTGTAAATAAAGCATTACCACATGTGTGTGTGTGTGTGTGTGTGTGTGTGTGTGTGTGTGTGTGTATGTGTGTGTGTGTGTGTGTGTGTGTGTGTGTGGGTGTGTGTGGGAGTGTGTGAGGGTGTGTGTGTGTGTGTGTGTGTGTGTGTGTGTGTGTGTGTGTGTGTGTGTGTGTGTGGGAGTGTGTGAGGGTGTGTGTGTGTGTGTGTGTGTGTGTGTGTGTGTGTGTGTGTGTGTGTGTGTGTGTGTGTGTGTGTGGGAGTGTGTGAGGGTGTGTGTGTGTGTGTGTGTGTGTGTGTGTGTGTGTGTGTGTGTGTGTGTGTGTGTGTGTGTGTGTGTGTGTGTGTGTGGGTGTGTGTGGGAGTGTGTGAGGGTGTGTGTGAGGGTGTGTGTGAGGGTGTGGGTGTGTGAGTGTGGGTGTGTGTGTGGGTGAGTGTGTGTGTGGGTGTGCGTCCTTGTGTGTATGCATATATTTGTACGCTCGTGTGCACATGTCCGTGCGTGCGCCCTCGTGTGTGTATGTGCGCGCGCGCGCTAGTGTGGGTGTATGATCCACTTAATATTTGTATTTATAACTCATTAGAATTGTGACCAGGTGTGGACGTATCAGTGGTTCATTACTTTGTAATTTGTTCATGACTGTAACCATGTATAGGAGTGAAGCTGATTCATTACCTCTGTAACTTGCCATGATTAGTGACCAGATCTACCTGGAGTTCATTACCTTTGTAACTAGTTCAGCTATCATAACTTTGGGGTCCAGTCACTGGACCCATTATGTACCTTTGTAATCTTTTGACTACCGCCCACAGGATGGGTATGGGGTGACTACCGCCCACAGGATGGGTATGGTGTGACTACCGCCCACAGGATGGGTATGTGGTGACTACCGCCCACAGGATGGGTATGGTGTGACTACCGCCCACAGGATGGGTATGTGGTGACTACCGCCCACAGGATGGGTATGGGGTGCATAATAAACATATTAAACTAAAGTGTGTGTGTGTGTGTGTGTGTGTGTGTGTGTGTGTACTCACCTAGTTGAGGTTGCGGGGGTCGAGTCCGAGCTCCTGGCCCCGCCTCTTCACTGATCGCTACTAGGTCACTCTCCCTGAGCCGTGAGCTTTATCATACCTCTGCTTAAAGCTATGTATGGATCCTGCCTCCACTACATCACTTCCCAAACTATTCCACTTACTGACTACTCTGTGGCTGAAGAAATACTTCCTAACATCCCTGTGATTCATCTGTGTCTTCAGCTTCCAACTGTGTCCCCTTGTTACTGTGTCCAATCTCTGGAACATCCTGTCTTTGTCCAACTTGTCAATTCCTCTCAGTATTTTGTATGTCGTTATCATGTCCCCACTATCTCTCCTGTCCTCCAGTGCCGTCAGGTTGATTTCCCTTAACCTCTCCTCGTAGGAAATACCTCTTAGCTCTGGAACTAGTCTTTTTGCAAACCTTTGCACTTTCTCTAGTTTCTTTACATGCTTGCCTAGGTGTGGGTTCCAAACTGGTGCCGCATACTCTAATATGGGCCTAACGTACACGGTGTACAGGGTCCTGAACGATTCCTTATTAAGATGTCGGAATGCTGTTCTGAGGTTTGCCAGGCGCCCATATGCTGCAGCAGTTATTTGGTTGATGTGCCTGGTGTTATACTCACCCCAAGATCTTTTTCCTTGAGTGAGGTTTGTAGTCTCTGGCCCCCTAGACTGTACTGTGTGTGTGTGTGTGTGTGTGTGTGTGTGTGTGTGTGTGTGTGTGTGTGTGTGTGTGTGTGTGTGTGTGTGTGTGTGTGTGTGTGTGTGTGTGTGCGTGTGTGTGTTTGTGTGTATCTGTGTGGCTGTGTGTGTGTGTGTGTGTGTGTGTGTGTGTGTGTGTGAGTGTGAGTGTGTGTGTGTGTGTGTGTGTGTGTGTGAGTGTGTGTGACTCAGCAATCAATATTTGCACCAATAACTCACTACAGTTGTGACCGGGTGTGGAAGTGTGAATTGCTCATTACACTATAATTTGTTCATGATTGTAGCCATGTATAAACGTAAGTAACCATTCTTACAGTATTCATTACCTTTGTAATTTGTGAGTTCATTACTTTTGTAATTTGTGAGTTCATTACCTTTGTAACTTGTGAGTTCATTACCTTTGTAAATTGTGAGTTCATTACCTTTGTAAATTGAGAGTTCATTACCTTTGTAAATTGTGAGTTCATTACCTTTGTAAATTGTGAGTTCATTACCTTTGTAAATTGTGAGTTCATTACCTTTGTAAATTGTGAGTTCATTACCTCTGTAACTTGCTCAGCTATCAAAACTTTGGAGTCCAGTCCCTGGACCAATTATGTACCTCTGTAATCTTTTGACTACCGCCCACAGGATGGGTATGTGGTGACTACCGCCCACAGGATGGGTATGTGGTGACTACCGCCCACAGGATGGGTATGGTGTGACTACCACCCACAGGATGGGTATGGTGTGACTACCACCCACAGGATGGGTATGGTTTTGACTACCACCCACAGGATGGGTATGGGGTGACTACCGCCCACAGGATGGGTATGGGGTGACTACCGCCCACAGGATGGGTATGGGGTGACTACCGCCCACAGGATGGGTATGGGGTGACTACCGCCCCCAGGATGGGTTTGGGGTAACTACTGCCCACAGGATGGGTATAGGGTGACTACCGCTCACAGGATGGGTATGGGGTGACTACCGCCCCCAGGATGGGTATAGGGTGACTACCGCCCACAGGATGGGTATGGGGTGACTCCGCCCCCAGGATGGGTATAGGGTGACTACCGCCCACAGGATGGGTATAGGGTGACTACCGCCCACAGGATGGGTATAGGGTGACTACCGCCCCCAGGATGGGTATTGGGTGACTAACGCCCCAAGGATAGGTATAGGGTGACTACCGCCCCCAGGATGGGTATGGGGTGACTACCGCCCCAGGATGGGTATGGGGTGACTACCGCCCCAGGATGGGTATGGGGTGACTACTGCCCACAGGATGGGTATAGGGTAACTACCGCCCCCAGGATGGATATGGGGTGACTTCCGCCCCCAGGATGGGTATGGGGTAACTATCGCCCCCAGGATGGGTATGGGGTGACTACCGCCCCCAGGATGGGTATGGGGTGACTACCGCCCACAGGATGGGTATAGGGTAACTACCGCCCCCAGGATGGGTATGGGGTGACTACCGCCCCAAGGATGGGTATGGGGTGACTACCGCCCCCAGGATGGGTATGATGTGACTACCGCCCACAGGATGGGTATAGGGTGACTACCGCCCCCAGGATGGGTATGGGGTGACTACCACCCCCAGGATGGGTATGGGGTGACTACCGCCCCCAGGGTGGGTATGGGGTGACTACCGCCCCCAGGATGGGTATAGGGTGACTACCGCCCCCAGGATGGGTATTGGGTGACTACCGCCCCAAGGATGGGTATAGGGTGACTACCGCCCCCAGGATGGGTATGGGGTGACTACCGCCCCAGGATGGGTATGGGGTGACTACCGCCCACAGAATGGGTATAGGGTAACTACCGCCCCCAGGATGGGTATGGGGTGACTTCCGCCCCCAGGATGGGTATGGGGTAACTACCGCCCCCAGGATGGGTATGGGGTGACTACCGCCCACAGGATGGGTATAGGGTAACTACCGCCCCCAGGATGGGTATGGGGTGACTACCGCCCCCAGGATGGGTATGGGGTGACTACCGCCCCCAGGATGGGTATGATGTGACTACCGCCCACAGGATGGATATAGGGTGACTACCGCCCCCAGGATGGGTATGGGGTGACTACCGCCCCCAGGATGGGTATGGGGTGACTACCGCCCACAGGATGGGTATAGGGTGACTACCGCCCACAGGATGGGTATGGAGTGACTACCGCACCCAGGATGGGTATGGGGTGACTACCGCCCCCAGGATGGGTATAGGGTGACTACCGCCCCCAGGATGGGTATAGGGTAACTACCGCCCACAGGATGGGTATGGGGTGACTACCGCCCCCAGGATGGGTATGGGGTGACTACCGCCCCCAGGATGGGTATGGGGTGACTACCGCCCCCAGGATGGGTATGGGGTGACTACCGCCCCCAGGATGGGTATGGGGTGACTACCGCCCCCAGGATGGGTATGGGGTGACTACCGCCCCCAGGATGGGTATGGGGTGACTACCGCCCCCAGGATGGGTATAGGGTGACTACCGCCCACAGGATGGGTATAGGGTGACTACCGCCCCCAGGATGGGTATGGGGTGACTACCACCCACAGGATGGGTATAGGGTGACTACCGCCCACAGGATGGGTATAGGGTGACTACCGCCCCCAGGATGGGTATGGGGTAACTACCGCCCACAGGATGGGTATAGGGTGACTACCGCCCCCAGGATGGGTATGGGGTGACTACCGCCCCCAGGATGGTTATAGGGTAACTACCGCCCACAGGATGGGTATGGGGTGACTACCGCCCACAGGATGGGTATGGGGTGACTACCGCCCCCAGGATGGGTATGGGGTGACTACCGCCCACAGGATGGGTATGGGGTGACTACCGCCCACAGGATGGGTATAGGGTAACTACCGCCCACAGGATGGGTATAGGGTGACTACCGCCCCCAGGATGGGTATGGGGTGACTACCGCCCACAGGATGGGTATAGGGTGACTACCGCCCACAGGATGGGTATAGGGTGACTACCGCCCCCAGGATGGGTATAGGGTAACTACCGCCCACAGGATGGGTATAGGGTGACTACCGCCCCCAGGATGGGTATGGGGTGACTACCGCCCCCAGGATGGGTATAGGGTAACTACCGCCCACAGGATGGGTATAGGGTGACTACCGCCCCCTGGATGGGTATGGGGTGACTACTGCCCCCAGGATGGGTATGGGGTGACTACCACCCACAGGATGGGTATGGGGTGACTACCGCCCACAGGATGGGTATGGGGTGACTACCGCCCACAGGATGGGTATGGGGTGACTACCGCCCACGGGATGGGTATGGGGTGACTACCGCCCCCAGGATGGGTATGGGGTGACTACCGCCCCCAGGATGGGTATAGGGTGACTACCGCCCACAGGATGGGTATAGGGTGACTACCGCCCCCAGGATGGGTATAGGGTAACTACCGCCCACAGGATGGGTATAGGGTGACTACCGCCCACAGGATGGGTATAGGGTGACTACCGCCCCCAGGATGGGTATGGGGTAACTACCGCCCACAGGATGGGTATAGGGTGACTACCGCCCCCAGGATGGGTATGGGGTGACTACCGCCCCCAGGATGGGTATAGGGTAACTACCGCCCACAGGATGGGTATAGGGTGACTACCGCCCCCTGGATGGGTATGGGGTGACTACTGCCCCCAGGATGGGTATGGGGTGACTACCGCCCACAGGATGGGTATGGGGTGACTACCGCCCACAGGATGGGTATGGGGTGACTACCGCCCACAGGATGGGTATGGGGTAACTACCGCCCCCAGGATGGGTATGGGGTGACTACCGCCCCCAGGATGGGTATGGGGTGACTACCGCCCCCAGGATGGGTATAGGGTAACTACCGCCCCCAGGATGGGTATGGGGTGACTACCGCCCCCAGGATGAGTATTGGGTGACTACCGCCCCCAGGATGGGTATGGGGTGACTACCGCCCACAGGATGGGTATTGGGTAACTACCGCCCCCAGGATGGGTATGGGGTGACTACCGCCCCCAGGATGGGTATTGGGTGACTACCGCCCACAGGATGGGTATAGGGTAACTACCGCCCACAGGATGGGTATGGGGTGCATAATAAACATATTAAACTAACTACGACGTTTCTACAAGAAATTATAGTCATTTATATCAGGTATGTTGACGGCGATGTGGGTAGCGAGTCTGCTCACAGCACATATATATTTTGGATTTTTTTCCTTGTTTTTTATCGCTTTTTCTTGCATTATTTTTTCCTAATATAATAACTGACTATCTGGCATCATATAAGAGTAGGCGGAGCTTATCCGTAGAGTGCCAGCCAACCTGGCACCATCTGGGAACCCTCGGCAGTATTCCCGATCCATAGAGCCAGGAGAAAATCTCTTCAATATTACGTATATACAGCTTATATATTAACTGACTATCAGAATTGATCTAATATGATATAATAAACACTATAAATAACATACAAACATGTTATATACTCTAGACTGAATAAAATAAGCCATAATATGGCGGTAGACCATCGGGAATTTTTCGATATAAATGCGTTACTGCTCTCCATGTCGTCTTCTTTGGTCTCTGAGTAAGAGAAAACGGTGTTTTGAAGAGGATAACTGCACTAGAACATCAGTTTACTAAGAAATACACCCAAACAAACGCGATTTTCGCGATTTTTTTTTTTTCGAGACGGCGGGCCGGCCGATATATCGGAAGTAACTTATTCACTTATTTCGCTAAGGTGAACCTTTATTACTTAATTAAGTGTAATAATATTCACAGAAATGGTAAAATAATAACGATTTCTCTAATTAATTTCCAGGGAATTTTGGAAATATTCCAAATACTTTGGGAGTTATGTGGGAGTAAAGGGCAGATTTTTTTCAACATTCCAAGAACTAACGAACTTTATTTTTTTGTGAAATAAAGATAAGTTATTTAGAGGAAAGGTCTCGGGGAAAATTAGCATTGTTGTCTGGGCACCAAGTGTCCAAACAACCTTACGTCGTCCCATGTAGGGTCACCTTCCTGCCAAAGGACATTTTCTGTAAATCAGTCCTTTTTCAGTCTTTTCTCAGTTGTTGTTTGAGGTATATTTTTGATAAATATTTTCAGGAAAGAGTGAAAACCCTTTGTCTTGTGCACAAAAACTGAAGGAAATCTGACGGTAAATAAAAAAGCAACAATTAATTGCCATACAGGCACTTTAGCCTCATAATCCCTTTTTGCTTTTCTTATTCCTTTCTTTATTTCTCTCTTTAATTGAATATATTGATTTCTTAACTGCCCATCCCCTCTTTTGATATGCCTCTCTTTTGACCAATGAAATGTTTTAATCTACTGTTCATCCATTTGGGATCATTTTTGTTAGATCTAATTTCCCTACTCAGAACAAAAGTTGTCTGGGCAGCTAGAACTATGCTCTGAAAAACGTCACATTGGCAACCAAGTTCACCTACCTGACCCATAGTCAGGACATCCCAATTTAGCCCACCCAGGTAATTTTTCAGTCCCATGAAGTCTGTGTGTGTACTCACCTATTTGTGGTTGCGTGCGTGTGTGTGTGTGTGTGTGTGTGTGTGTGTGTGTGTGTGTGTGTGTGTGTGTGTGTGTGTGTGTGTGTGTGTGTGTGTGTGTGTGTGTGTGTGTGTGTGTGTGTGTGTGTGTGTGTGTGTGTGTGTGTGTGTGTGTGTGTGTGACTCAACAATCAATATTTGCACCAATAACTCACTACATTTGTGACCGGGTGTGGAAGTGTGAATTGCTCATTACACTATAATTTGTTCATGATTGTAGCCATGTATAAATGTAAGTAACCATTCTTACATAATTCATTACCTTTGTAACTTGTGAGCTCATTACCTTTGTACCTAGTTCAGCTATCAAAACTTTGGGGGCCCAGTCCCTGGACCCATTACGTACCTCTGTAATCTGTAAATACCTTTGTAACTTGTCATGATTGTGACCAGACCTACCTGGAGTTCATTACCTTTGTAAATTGTGAGTTCATTACCTTTGTAAATTGTGAATTCATTACCTCTGTAACTTGCTCAGCTATCAAAACTTTGGAGTCCAGTCCCTGGACCAATTATGTACCTCTGTAATCTTTTGACTACCGCCCACAGGATAGGTATGGTGTGACTACCGCCCACAGGATGGGTATGGGGTGCATAATAAACATATTAAACAAGAACGAAGTCGGTCAAGCAAAAATCTGGGACATAGGTTTGATTTGTGATCACTTTCCCCAAGCTCATCATTAACCCTAAAACTATTAATTAGTGAATCTTTGTTGGCAAGAACCAAGTCAAGCAGATTGTTTCCTCTAGTTGGTTCTGTCACAACCTGTTCTAAAAAGCAATCCTGAACAGTATCAAGAAAGTCACTAGACTCAAGATTTCCTGTCATATTGTTCCAATCAATTTGTCTAAAGTTAAAATCTCCCATTATCACAACATTTTCATATCTAGATGCCTTATGAATTTCATTCCGTAACAGCTTACTGCACTCCCTATTTATTTATTTATTTATTTATTTTTTTAATAATTTGAACATACAGAGGTACAAAAAAATACAGGTAAGAGCAGCATGCCGAAGCCCCTTGTATGCATAGCATTACGGGCTGGCTTAAAATTAACTTAAGATTAACTAAGCAATGATGTAATCAGTGATAAAACATTACTGTAAACAGATATCAATAAAGCACAAATGAGTATTACAAAGACAGGTCATATGGTTGCATGCATTGCTGTACATTCAGTGGAATGGAGTATTCTGTTAGGTAGTGTATTTAAAAAATAACAAAGTTAGATTGGGTCTTAGGTTCAACATTTATGTGATATAATTATGAGAAACATTTAAGATATACAATTTATAAGCTTCAGTTGAAGAATTGAGACACTTATGCAACACATGGGAATCTTTATTGAAGAATCGTTTCGCCACACAGTGGCTTCATCAGTCCAATACAAAGTAGAAATGGGTAAGGAGAGTAGAAGTTTGAAGTAATCAGTCCCTCAACCTGGAATCGATGTGTTCAGTCCATCACTCTTGTAGGAAGTGCAGCATAGGGCCAAAGAGGTGGCTTATATACTGCAGTGAGATGAGTTGAAGCAGGAGGAGGCGGGATCACAGTGGGACCTACCACTAGTGTAAGTAGGTCGTCGTCCAAAGGTTGGGCAAGCGTTGAAGTCTTTGTACCAAGATCCCATGATGTTGCAGTGTCTGACGACGACCTACTTACACTAGTGGCAGGTCCCATTGTGATTCCGCCTCCTCCTGCTTCATCTCATCTCACCGCAGTATATAAGCCACCTCTCTGGCCATGTGCTGAACTTCCTACAAGAGTGATGGACTGAACACATCGATTCCAGGTTGAGGGACTGATTACCTCAAACTTCTACTCTCCTTACCCATTTCTACTTTGTATTGGACTGATGAAGCCACTGTGTGGCGAAACGTTTCTTCAATAAAGATTCCCATGTGATGCATAAGTGTCTCAATTCTTCAACTTGTCGGTTTTCAAAACCATTCGTCACATAAGATTCAGTTATTCAGTATTTATTTGGTTTTGGGTGAGTAAGTGATCTTTGAGAAGAGACTTGAATTTATAAACAGGTAGTGTTTCTTTTATATTTACAGGTAATGAATTCCAGATTTTAGGGCCTTTTATGTGCATTGAGTTTTTGCATAGTGTGAGATGGACACGAGGAACATCAAAGAGTGATCTGTGCCTTGTGTTATGGTCATGTGTTCTGTTGAGGTTGGCAAGGAGATGTTTGAGGGGAGGGTTAATATCAGAGTTAAGTGTTCTATGTATGTAATAGATGCAGTAATAAGTATGGATGTTTTGTATGGTGAGTAGGTTGAGTGTATTGAATATTGGTGGAGTGTGCTGCCTGTAGTGAGAATTTGTTATCATTCTAACTGCAGCCTTTTGTTGGGTAATTAGTGGTCTGAGATGGTTTATTGTTGTTGAGCCCATGCATAAATTCCATAGGTGAGATAGGGGTAAATAAGAGAGTGATATAGGGCCAGGAGGGCTGACTGTGGAGCATAGTACCGTATCTTCGATAGTATGCCTACGGTCTTGGAGATTTTCTTAGAAATTTTTTGTGTATGTGTATGAAATTTGAGTCTATTATCAAGGTGGATTCCTAAGAATTTTCCCTCTGTTAGCTTTGTGATAGGTGATCCGTTTATCATTATGTTAAGAGGGACATCTGTAGCTCTGTTACCAAACTGAATGAAGTAGGTTTTGTCAATGTTTAGTGTAAGTTTGTTAGTCCTCATCCAGGTAGATATTTTCTGTAATTCGGTATTTACAGTATTGGCTAGCGTGACTGGGCTCGGGTGGGAGAAGACGTATGTAGTGTCATCTGCAAATAGTGTGGGTTTGAGTAATTGCGAAGCATTTGGTAGGTCATTTATGTATAGGAGAAAGAGAAGAGGGCCAAGGACACTTCCCTATGGGACACCAACTGTAATTGGTTGTGCGGAAGAGTTTTACCCATTTGTGTACACATATTGGCTTCTGTTGCTGAGGTATGACTTGAGGTAGTTGAGGGAGTGCTCTCTAATACCATAGTGTGACAATTTAATGTGGAGCAAGTCATGGTCAACTGTATCAAAAGCTTTACGTAAGTCAATGAAGATCCCCAGTGGGACTTCTTTTTTCTCTATTGCAGTGTATATATGTTCTAGCATGTGTATAATAGCATCATTAGTATTTTTATTAGGCCTGAATCCAAATTGGCAGGGGTTGACTATGTTTTGGGAGATGAGATAGGAGTAGATTCGTTTATGAATTAATTTTTCGAAGATTTTTGAGAGAGGGTGTAAATTGGATATTGGCCTATAGTTATTCAACTCTGTTTGGTCTCCTCCTTTATGGATCGGGGTGACCCTTGCTATTTTGAGAACTGTAGGGAAGGTAGAGGATTCAATGGTTTGGAGGCTTATAAATCACACCCAAAATTAATTTGTCATGTCCCTAGAGAAACTGTAGCCAAACAGATTCTGTGTTCGATGTTTCTAATCTTATATCATGTCTAAGACAACAATTTAAATTTTCTCTGACAAACATCGCCAATCCACCACCCTTCCTGTTGACCCTATCGGTTTGGAATAGTTTATAACCCTGTATGCTACATTCAGAAGGCCTTTATCTTTCAGGTTGAACCAGGTCTCTGTTATACCAATAATGTCTATATTACCTACACTTGCAAGTAATCTTAGCTCATCTATCTTATTTCTTAGACTCCTACTATTTGTATAGTAAACCTTAAGGGAGCTAGTCACTCATTTCCCTCTACTATCTCTCTTTGTTTGTTGATCAATTGGTTTGCCATTACTAGCAACTTTATTTTGAATATTGTCTTTTAAACATATCCCTGAGGTATCCCGGTAATAACTGCTGTTTTTAACTCTAATGCTGCAGCCTGATTGTTTCCCACAAACACCCATACCTCTATAATCTATCAGTTTAAATTCCTAGACAAGTAATAAATTACCCTCTCAATTGAATTGGCTAATACAACCACTCCATCCCCAGAGAGATGAACCCAATCCCTTGCATACATATCACGTTTGCCATAGAATAGGTCCCAGTTATCAATGAATGGGATTGCAAGTTCCTTGCAGTACCTGTCTAGCCAGCAATTTATACCAATTGCCCTAGACATCCATTCATTGCCCACTCCCTTTCTAGGCAAGATGCTACAAATGGCTGGGATCCCTCCTTTAGACCTAACTACTTCTATGGCTGACCTGTATTTATCCAGCAGCTCCTCTCTCCTGCCCTTCCCAATGTCATTACCCCCAGCACTAAGACAGATAATGGGCTTGTTCCCATTACCTGACATAATATTATCCAACCTGGTGACTATGTCATCAACACCAGCTCCTGGAAGGCACACTCTCTGTCTGACCTTTCTGTCTCTGTTACAGAATGCTCGGTCCATATATCTTACCCGAAAATCGCCTACTATTAAAATGTTCTTACCTTGATTAGCAGGGGAATCAGTGGTACCTTCAACCTCACTAACCACTGAAGTACACTCGTCTTGGAGAACAGAGAATCGATTTCCTACCTTCACATCTTCTCTATTAACTCTCCTCATCTTCCTTCTTCCTGAACTGTGAGCCACTTGCCACTTAAAGCGGCTGCCACTATCACTGCCACTCTCTGAGAGGTGGATGACCCAGGCTACAATTGTGGCATCAGCTTGTGAGACGTCCTTTCTTCATAATATAAACCAACTGAAACATCTTCTAAATAATTCACCTTGAAGAGCCCTCTTATTGAAAACACTGCTGAAGAGTTGTTAGAGAGTGCAAGCTCTGTAAGCAAGAGAACTCGCCTTATAGCTGTGAGTACCGTCTAGACGTGCAGATTCTTCGTACTGCAGTGGCTGTCAGCCTAGCAACCCCTATTAACACTGAGTATAAGTGTATTTGCTGCAACGTGGCTGTCAGCCAGTACGGTTTGCTTGGTCTGAATTGTTCAACTTCATAGGATTCGCTTCTTAGACAAAATATATTGAACAATATCTTAAAAAGAAACCTTGTTAAAACTGTGCCCAGCCGAGAGAGAACAAAACAACAAAACATTCCGGATATGTCTGCCGGGAGCCCTGATAGATTACATTATATTCCTGGAAGAACAGTAAACCACTGGTTGGGAACTATTCTTAATGATATTTACATCCTGTTTATTGCTGGTCTGCAGGGAGGTTGTGCTGATCACAGGGAAGACAACAAGCTCAACAAACACACGAACTTAGCTCACTAGTATCTCTTCGTCCCTACAAGATCGAAGACCCTTTGTTTCCTGTAAGAGCTGTGTTCCTGGCTCATTGTAACCACCACAGACCATAGTACCCATAGAGGTAATGCCTGCTACATCTTGGTATCTGAGAGCTTGGGAGTAATATGTGTTGCATCTCTGGGAGTTTAACTGAAGTCCTTGAGCGTTTTGCGGCACTACAAGAATACCTGTTGCTCAAATTGAGTTACAGAGGAATAGGTCTTGGGATACATGGAATATACGATGGAGTTACTGGAGCCCTTGATCTGATGAACTGGATCAGTCCTCTGTTTCCTTGCTCGTACCAAATTGCTTCTCATTATCCCAGGATTGGTTCCACTCTTTGGTATAATAATAATAATAATAATAATAATAATAATAATAATAATAATAATAATAATAATAATAATAATAATAATAATTATTATTATTATTATTATTATTATTATTATTATTATTTTTGTAATAATAATAATAATAATAATAATAATAATAATAATAATAATAATAATAATAATAAAAATAATAACAATAATAATTATAATAATAATAATAATAATAATAATAATAACAATAATAATAATAATAATAATAATAATAATAATAATAATAATAATAATAATAATAACAATAATAATAACAATAATAATAATAATAATAATAATAATAATAATAATAATAATAATAATAATAACTATGATAATAATAATAATAATAATAATAATAATAATAATAATAATAATAATAAAAATAATAACAATAATTATAATAACTATAATAATAATAATAATAATAATAACAATAATTATAATAATAATAATAATAATAATAATAATAATAATAATAATAATAATAATAATAATAACAATAATAATAACAATAATAATAATAATAATAATAATAATAATAATAATAATAATAATAATAATAATAATAATAATAATAATAATAATAATAATAATAATAATAATAATAATAATAATAACAATAATAATCTCTTACTTCTCTGAATTAGCTGAACACATGTACTATATGTCTTATGACTGCAGTTTAATGTTGTGGTATAAGATCCCACAAGTGAGGCTATAATATGCTGGTGAGGGGCTCTTGATCAGCGGAACTGAATCTCTTCTCCAATTCTCTGAATTAAGCACGAATGCCTTCCCCCCCCCCAGGTGCTGTATAATCCCTACGGGTTTAGTGCTCCCATGATAATAATAACAATAATGCTGTAGGATAAGAGTTACATAGCAAAATATTAATGTTCCTGAACTGAGATCTCTCTTACTTATTTTATGCAAAATTCGTATTACCAAATACGTCTTTGATCTTTTATGTATTTTCATTTAATAGTAAATAAAATATGAGCCCCTAAAAATAGTTGTTAACCTTGAGTTTGTCATACTGTGAGAAGCCGTAGCTGATACAGAAGTCGTAGTTCATGTCAATCATGTCACTGACAGTCTGAGGTAATTGTTCAATGCGAGGAATAGAGAGGAAAGCTGTCAGGTTGCCAGTGTAGACTGTCACCAGAACTATGACCACCAGCCATGTTGTTGTCAGCACCAGTCTACCTGCTGTGTTCTGTGGCTGCTGCTGACAACCTGTAATATAATAATGCAGTTGATGTCAGCACCAGTCTACCTGCTGTGTTCTGTGGCTGCTGCTGACAACCTGTAATATAATAATGCAGTTGATGTCAGCACCAGTCTACCTGCTGTGTTCTGTGGCTGCTGCTGACAACCTGTAATATAATAATGCAGTTGATGTCAGCACCAGTCTACCTGCTGTGTTCTGTGGCTGCTGCTGACAACCTGTAATATAATAATGCAGTTGATGTCAGCACCAGTCTACCTGCTGTGTTCTGTGGCTGCTGCTGACAACCTGTAATATAATAATGCAGTTGATGTCAGCACCAGTCTACCTGCTGTGTTCTGTGGCTGCTGCAATGCAGATGTCAGCACCTGTCTACCTGCTGTGTTCTGTGGCTGCTGCTGACAACCTGTAATATAATAATGCAGTTGATGTCAGCACCAGTCTACCTGCTGTGTTCTGTGGCTGCTGCTGACAACCTGTAATATAATAATGCAGTTGATGTCAGCACCAGTCTACCTGCTGTGTTCTGTGGCTGCTGCTGACAACCTGTAATATAATAATGCAGTTGATGTCAGCACCAGTCTACCTGCTGTGTTCTGTGGCTGCTGCTGACAACCTGTAATATAATAATGCAGTTGATGTCAGCACCAGTCTACCTGCTGTGTTCTGTGGCTGCTGCTGACAACCTGTAATATAATAATGCAGTTGATGTCAGCACCAGTCTACCTGCTGTGTTCTGTGGCTGCTGCTGACAACCTGTAATATAATAATGCAGTTGATGTCAGCACCAGTCTACCTGCTGTGTTCTGTGGCTGCTGCTGACAACCTGTAATATAATAATGCAGTTGATGTCAGCACCAGTCTACCTGCTGTGTTCTGTGGCTGCTGCTGACAACCTGTAATATAATAATGCAGTTGATGTCAGCACCAGTCTACCTGCTGTGTTCTGTGGCTGCTGCTGACAACCTGTAATATAATAATGCAGTTGATGTCAGCACCAGTCTACCTGCTGTGTTCTGTGGCTGCTGCTGACAACCTGTAATATAATAATGCAGTTGATGTCAGCACCAGTCTACCTGCTGTGTTCTGTGGCTGCTGCTGACAACCTGTAATATAATAATGCAGTTGATGTCAGCACCAGTCTACCTGCTGTGTTCTGTGGCTGCTGCTGACAACCTGTAATATAATAATGCAGTTGATGTCAGCACCAGTCTACCTGCTGTGTTCTGTGGCTGCTGCTGACAACCTGTAATATAATAATGCAGTTGATGTCAGCACCAGTCTACCTGCTGTGTTCTGTGGCTGCTGCTGACAACCTGTAATATAATAATGCAGTTGATGTCAGCACCAGTCTACCTGCTGTGTTCTGTGGCTGCTGCTGACAACCTGTAATATAATAATGCAGTTGATGTCAGCACCAGTCTACCTGCTGTGTTCTGTGGCTGCTGCTGACAACCTGTAATATAATAATGCAGTTGATGTCAGCACCAGTCTACCTGCTGTGTTCTGTGGCTGCTGCTGACAACCTGTAATATAATAATGCAGTTGATGTCAGCACCAGTCTACCTGCTGTGTTCTGTGGCTGCTGCTGACAACCTGTAATATAATAATGCAGTTGATGTCAGCACCAGTCTACCTGCTGTGTTCTGTGGCTGCTGCTGACAACCTGTAATATAATAATGCAGTTGATGTCAGCACCAGTCTACCTGCTGTGTTCTGTGGCTGCTGCTGACAACCTGTAATATAATAATGCAGTTGATGTCAGCACCAGTCTACCTGCTGTGTTCTGTGGCTGCTGCTGACAACCTGTAATATAATAATGCAGTTGATGTCAGCACCAGTCTACCTGCTGTGTTCTGTGGCTGCTGCTGACAACCTGTAATATAATAATGCAGTTGATGTCAGCACCAGTCTACCTGCTGTGTTCTGTGGCTGCTGCTGACAACCTGTAATATAATAATGCAGTTGATGTCAGCACCAGTCTACCTGCTGTGTTCTGTGGCTGCTGCTGACAACCTGTAATATAATAATGCAGTTGATGTCAGCACCAGTCTACCTGCTGTGTTCTGTGGCTGCTGCTGACAACCTGTAATATAATAATGCAGTTGATGTCAGCACCAGTCTACCTGCTGTGTTCTGTGGCTGCTGCTGACAACCTGTAATATAATAATGCAGTTGATGTCAGCACCAGTCTACCTGCTGTGTTCTGTGGCTGCTGCTGACAACCTGTAATATAATAATGCAGTTGATGTCAGCACCAGTCTACCTGCTGTGTTCTGTCTGTGCTGACAACCTGTAATATAATAATGCTGACAGTCTACCTGTAACCTGTATAATAATGCAGTTGATGTCAGCAGCAGTCTACCTGCTGTGTTCTGTGGCTGCTGCTGACAACCTGTAATATAATAATGCAGTTGATGTCAGCACCAGTCTACCTGCTGTGTTCTGTGGCTGCTGCTGACAACCTGTAATATAATAATGCAGTTGATGTCAGCACCAGTCTACCTGCTGTGTTCTGTGGCTGCTGCTGACAACCTGTAATATAATAATGCAGTTGATGTCAGCACCAGTCTACCTGCTGTGTTCTGTGGCTGCTGCTGACAACCTGTAATATAATAATGCAGTTGATGTCAGCACCAGTCTACCTGCTGTGTTCTGTGGCTGCTGCTGACAACCTGTAATATAATAATGCAGTTGATGTCAGCACCAGTCTACCTGCTGTGTTCTGTGGCTGCTGCTGACAACCTGTAATATAATAATGCAGTTGATGTCAGCACCAGTCTACCTGCTGTGTTCTGTGGCTGCTGCTGACAACCTGTAATATAATAATGCAGTTGATGTCAGCACCAGTCTACCTGCTGTGTTCTGTGGCTGCTGCTGACAACCTGTAATATAATAATGCAGTTGATGTCAGCACCAGTCTACCTGCTGTGTTCTGTGGCTGCTGCTGCTGACAACCTGTAATATAATAATGCAGTTGATGTCAGCACCAGTCTACCTGCTGTGTTCTGTGGCTGCTGCTGCTGACAACCTGTAATATAATAATGCAGTTGATGTCAGCACCAGTCTACCTGCTGTGTTCTGTGGTGCTGCTGCTGACAACCTGTAATATAATAATGCAGTTGATGTCAGCACCAGTCTACCTGCTGTGTTCTGTGGCTGCTGCTGACAACCTGTAATATAATAATGCAGTTGATGTCAGCACCAGTCTACCTGCTGTGTTCTGTGGCTGCTGCTGACAACCTGTAATATAATAATGCAGTTGATGTCAGCACCAGTCTACCTGCTGTGTTCTGTGGCTGCTGCTGACAACCTGTAATATAATAATGCAGTTGATGTCAGCACCAGTCTACCTGCTGTGTTCTGTGGCTGCTGCTGACAACCTGTAATATAATAATGCAGTTGATGTCAGCACCAGTCTACCTGCTGTGTTCTGTGGCTGCTGCTGACAACCTGTAATATAATAATGCAGTTGATGTCAGCACCAGTCTACCTGCTGTGTTCTGTGGTGCTGCTGCTGACAACCTGTAATATAATAATGCAGTTGATGTCAGCACCAGTCTACCTGCTGTGTTCCGTGGCTGCTGCTGACAACCTGTAATATAATAATGCAGTTGATGTCAGCACCAGTCTACCTGCTGTGTTCTGTGGCTGCTGCTGACAACCTGTAATATAATAATGCAGTTGATGTCAGCACCAGTCTACCTGCTGTGTTCTGTGGCTGCTGCTGACAACCTGTAATATAATAATGCAGTTGATGTCAGCACCAGTCTACCTGCTGTGTTCTGTGGTGCTGCTGACAACCTGTAATATAATAATGCAGTTGATGTCAGCACCAGTCTACCTGCTGTCAGCACCAGTCTACCTGCTGTGTTCTGTGGTGCTGCTGACAACCTGTAATATAATAATGCAGTTGATGTCAGCACCAGTCTACCTGCTGTGTTCTGTGGTGCTGCTGACAACCTGTAATATAATAATGCAGTTGATGTCAGCACCAGTCTACCTGCTGTGTTCTGTGGCTGCTGCTGACAACCTGTAATATAATAATGCAGTTGATGTCAGCACCAGTCTACCTGCTGTGTTCTGTGGCTGCTGCTGACAACCTGTAATATAATAATGCAGTTGATGTCAGCACCAGTCTACCTGCTGTGTTCTGTGGCTGCTGCTGACAACCTGTAATATAATAATGCAGTTGATGTCAGCACCAGTCTACCTGCTGTGTTCTGTGGCTGCTGCTGACAACCTGTAATATAATAATGCAGTTGATGTCAGCACCAGTCTACCTGCTGTGTTCTGTGGCTGCTGCTGACAACCTGTAATATAATAATGCAGTTGATGTCAGCACCAGTCTACCTGCTGTGTTCTGTGGCTGCTGCTGACAACCTGTAATATAATAATGCAGTTGATGTCAGCACCAGTCTACCTGCTGTGTTCTGTGGCTGCTGCTGACAACCTGTAATATAATAATGCAGTTGATGTCAGCACCAGTCTACCTGCTGTGTTCTGTGGCTGCTGCTGACAACCTGTAATATAATAATGCAGTTGATGTCAGCACCAGTCTACCTGCTGTGTTCTGTGGCTGCTGCTGACAACCTGTAATATAATAATGCAGTTGATGTCAGCACCAGTCTACCTGCTGTGTTCTGTGGCTGCTGCTGACAACCTGTAATATAATAATGCAGTTGATGTCAGCACCAGTCTACCTGCTGTGTTCTGTGGCTGCTGCTGACAACCTGTAATATAATAATGCAGTTGATGTCAGCACCAGTCTAGTGCTGACAACCTGTAATATAATAATGCAGTTGATGTCAGCACCAGTCTTCTGCTGTGTTCTGTGGCTGCTGACAACCTGTAATATAATAATGCAGTTGATGTCAGCACCAGTCTACCTGCTGTGTTCTGTGGCTGCTGCTGACAACCTGTAATATAATAATGCAGTTGATGTCAGCACCAGTCTACCTGCTGTGTTCTGTGGCTGCTGCTGACAACCTGTAATATAATAATGCAGTTGATGTCAGCACCAGTCTACCTGCTGTGTTCTGTGGCTGCTGCTGACAACCTGTAATATAATAATGCAGTTGATGTCAGCACCAGTCTACCTGCTGTGTTCTGTGGCTGCTGCTGACAACCTGTAATATAATAATGCAGTTGATGTCAGCACCAGTCTACCTGCTGTGTTCTGTGGCTGCTGCTGACAACCTGTAATATAATAATGCAGTTGATGTCAGCACCAGTCTACCTGCTGTGTTCTGTGGCTGCTGCTGCTGACAACCTGTAATATAATAATGCAGTTGATGTCAGCACCAGTCTACCTGCTGTGTTCTGTGGCTGCTGCTGACAACCTGTAATATAATAATGCAGTTGATGTCAGCACCAGTCTACCTGCTGTGTTCTGTGGCTGCTGCTGCTGACAACCTGTAATATAATAATGCAGTTGATGTCAGCACCAGTCTACCTGCTGTGTTCTGTGGCTGCTGCTGCTGACAACCTGTAATATAATAATGCAGTTGATGTCAGCACCAGTCTACCTGCTGTGTTCTGTGGCTGCTGCTGCTGACAACCTGTAATATAATAATGCAGTTGATGTCAGCACCAGTCTACCTGCTGTGTTCTGTGGCTGCTGCTGCTGACAACCTGTAATATAATAATGCAGTTGATGTCAGCACCAGTCTACCTGCTGTGTTCTGTGGCTGCTGCTGCTGACAACCTGTAATATAATAATGCAGTTGATGTCAGCACCAGTCTACCTGCTGTGTTCTGTGGCTGCTGCTGCTGACAACCTGTAATATAATAATGCAGTTGATGTCAGCACCAGTCTACCTGCTGTGTTCTGTGGTGCTGCTGCTGACAACCTGTAATATAATAATGCAGTTGATGTCAGCACCAGTCTACCTGCTGTGTTCTGTGGCTGCTGCTGCTGACAACCTGTAATATAATAATGCAGTTGATGTCAGCACCAGTCTACCTGCTGTGTTCTGTGGCTGCTGCTGACAACCTGTAATATAATAATGCAGTTGATGTCAGCACCAGTCTACCTGCTGTGTTCTGTGGCTGCTGCTGCTGACAACCTGTAATATAATAATGCAGTTGATGTCAGCACCAGTCTACCTGCTGTGTTCTGTGGCTGCTGCTGACAACCTGTAATATAATAATGCAGTTGATGTCAGCACCAGTCTACCTGCTGTGTTCTGTGGCTGCTGCTGACAACCTGTAATATAATAATGCAGTTGATGTCAGCACCAGTCTACCTGCTGTGTTCTGTGGCTGCTGCTGACAACCTGTAATATAATAATGCAGTTGATGTCAGCACCAGTCTACCTGCTGTGTTCTGTGGCTGCTGCTGCTGACAACCTGTAATATAATAATGCAGTTGATGTCAGCACCAGTCTACCTGCTGTGTTCTGTGGCTGCTGCTGACAACCTGTAATATAATAATGCAGTTGATGTCAGCACCAGTCTACCTGCTGTGTTCTGTGGCTGCTGCTGACAACCTGTAATATAATAATGCAGTTGATGTCAGCACCAGTCTACCTGCTGTGTTCTGTGGCTGCTGCTGACAACCTGTAATATAATAATGCAGTTGATGTCAGCACCAGTCTACCTGCTGTGTTCTGTGGCTGCTGCTGACAACCTGTAATATAATAATGCAGTTGATGTCAGCACCAGTCTACCTGCTGTGTTCTGTGGCTGCTGCTGACAACCTGTAATATAATAATGCAGTTGATGTCAGCACCAGTCTACCTGCTGTGTTCTGTGGCTGCTGCTGACAACCTGTAATATAATAATGCAGTTGATGTCAGCACCAGTCTACCTGCTGTGTTCTGTGGCTGCTGCTGACAACCTGTAATATAATAATGCAGTTGATGTCAGCACCAGTCTACCTGCTGTGTTCTGTGGTGCTGCTGCTGACAACCTGTAATATAATAATGCAGTTGATGTCAGCACCAGTCTACCTGCTGTGTTCTGTGGCTGCTGCTGACAACCTGTAACATAATAATGCAGTTGATGTCAGCACCAGTCTACCTGCTGTGTTCTGTGGCTGCTGCTGACAACCTGTAATATAATAATGCAGTTGATGTCAGCACCAGTCTACCTGCTGTGTTCTGTGGCTGCTGCTGACAACCTGTAATATAATAATGCAGTTGATGTCAGCACCAGTCTACCTGCTGTGTTCTGTGGCTGCTGCTGACAACCTGTAATATAATAATGCAGTTGATGTCAGCACCAGTCTACCTGCTGTGTTCTGTGGCTGCTGCTGACAACCTGTAATATAATAATGCAGTTGATGTCAGCACCAGTCTACCTGCTGTGTTCTGTGGCTGCTGCTGACAACCTGTAATATAATAATGCAGTTGATGTCAGCACCAGTCTACCTGCTGTGTTCTGTGGCTGCTGCTGACAACCTGTAATATAATAATGCAGTTGATGTCAGCACCAGTCTACCTGCTGTGTTCTGTGGCTGCTGCTGACAACCTGTAATATAATAATGCAGTTGATGTCAGCACCAGTCTACCTGCTGTGTTCTGTGGCTGCTGCTGACAACCTGTAATATAATAATGCAGTTGATGTCAGCACCAGTCTACCTGCTGTGTTCTGTGGCTGCTGCTGACAACCTGTAATATAATAATGCAGTTGATGTCAGCACCAGTCTACCTGCTGTGTTCTGTGGCTGCTGCTGACAACCTGTAATATAATAATGCAGTTGATGTCAGCACCAGTCTACCTGCTGTGTTCTGTGGCTGCTGCTGACAACCTGTAATATAATAATGCAGTTGATGTCAGCACCAGTCTACCTGCTGTGTTCTGTGGCTGCTGCTGACAACCTGTAATATAATAATGCAGTTGATGTCAGCACCAGTCTACCTGCTGTGTTCTGTGGCTGCTGCTGACAACCTGTAATATAATAATGCAGTTGATGTCAGCACCAGTCTACCTGCTGTGTTCTGTGGCTGCTGCTGACAACCTGTAATATAATAATGCAGTTGATGTCAGCACCAGTCTACCTGCTGTGTTCTGTGGCTGCTGCTGACAACCTGTAATATAATAATGCAGTTGATGTCAGCACCAGTCTACCTGCTGTGTTCTGTGGCTGCTGCTGACAACCTGTAATATAATAATGCAGTTGATGTCAGCACCAGTCTACCTGCTGTGTTCTGTGGCTGCTGCTGACAACCTGTAATATAATAATGCAGTTGATGTCAGCACCAGTCTACCTGCTGTGTTCTGTGGCTGCTGCTGACAACCTGTAATATAATAATGCAGTTGATGTCAGCACCAGTCTACCTGCTGTGTTCTGTGGCTGCTGCTGACAACCTGTAATATAATAATGCAGTTGATGTCAGCACCAGTCTACCTGCTGTGTTCTGTGGCTGCTGCTGACAACCTGTAATATAATAATGCAGTTGATGTCAGCACCAGTCTACCTGCTGTGTTCTGTGGCTGCTGCTGACAACCTGTAATATAATAATGCAGTTGATGTCAGCACCAGTCTACCTGCTGTGTTCTGTGGCTGCTGCTGACAACCTGTAATATAATAATGCAGTTGATGTCAGCACCAGTCTACCTGCTGTGTTCTGTGGCTGCTGCTGACAACCTGTAATATAATAATGCAGTTGATGTCAGCACCAGTCTACCTGCTGTGTTCTGTGGCTGCTGCTGACAACCTGTAATATAATAATGCAGTTGATGTCAGCACCAGTCTACCTGCTGTGTTCTGTGGCTGCTGCTGACAACCTGTAATATAATAATGCAGTTGATGTCAGCACCAGTCTACCTGCTGTGTTCTGTGGCTGCTGCTGACAACCTGTAATATAATAATGCAGTTGATGTCAGCACCAGTCTACCTGCTGTGTTCTGTGGCTGCTGCTGACAACCTGTAATATAATAATGCAGTTGATGTCAGCACCAGTCTACCTGCTGTGTTCTGTGGTGCTGCTGACAACCTGTAATATAATAATGCAGTTGATGTCAGCACCAGTCTACCTGCTGTGTTCTGTGGCTGCTGCTGACAACCTGTAATATAATAATGCAGTTGATGTCAGCACCAGTCTACCTGCTGTGTTCTGTGGTGCTGCTGACAACCTGTAATATAATAATGCAGTTCAGCACCACGTGCTGTGTTCTGTGGTGACCTGTAATATAATAATGCAGTTGATGTCAGCACCAGTCTACCTGCTGTGTTCTGTGGCTGCTGCTGACAACCTGTAATATAATAATGCAGTTGATGTCAGCACCAGTCTACCTGCTGTGTTCTGTGGCTGCTGCTGACAACCTGTAATATAATAATGCAGTTGATGTCAGCACCAGTCTACCTGCTGTGTTCTGTGGTGCTGCTGACAACCTGTAATATAATAATGCAGTTGATGTCAGCACCAGTCTACCTGCTGTGTTCTGTGGCTGCTGCTGACAACCTGTAATATAATAATGCAGTTGATGTCAGCACCAGTCTACCTGCTGTGTTCTGTGGCTGCTGCTGACAACCTGTAATATAATAATGCAGTTGATGTCAGCACCAGTCTACCTGCTGTGTTCTGTGGCTGCTGCTGACAACCTGTAACATAATAATGCAGTTGATGTCAGCACCAGTCTACCTGCTGTGTTCTGTGGCTGCTGCTGACAACCTGTAACATAATAATGCAGTTGATGTCAGCACCAGTCTACCTGCTGTGTTCTGTGGTGCTGCTGACAACCTGTAATATAATAATGCAGTTGATGTCAGCACCAGTCTACCTGCTGTGTTCTGTGGTGCTGCTGACAACCTGTAATATAATAATGCAGTTGATGTCAGCACCAGTCTACCTGCTGTGTTCTGTGGTGCTGCTGACAACCTGTAATATAATAATGCAGTTGATGTCAGCACCAGTCTACCTGCTGTGTTCTGTGGTGCTGCTGACAACCTGTAATATAATAATGCAGTTGATGTCAGCACCAGTCTACCTGCTGTGTTCTGTGGCTGCTGCTGACAACCTGTAATATAATAATGCAGTTGATGTCAGCACCAGTCTACCTGCTGTGTTCTGTGGTGCTGCTGACAACCTGTAATATAATAATGCAGTTGATGTCAGCACCAGTCTACCTGCTGTGTTCTGTGGTGCTGCTGACAACCTGTAATATAATAATGCAGTTGATGTCAGCACCAGTCTACCTGCTGTGTTCTGTGGTGCTGCTGACAACCTGTAATATAATAATGCAGTTGATGTCAGCACCAGTCTACCTGCTGTGTTCTGTGGCTGCTGCTGACAACCTGTAATATAATAATGCAGTTGATGTCAGCACCAGTCTACCTGCTGTGTTCTGTGGCTGCTGCTGACAACCTGTAATATAATAATGCAGTTGATGTCAGCACCAGTCTACCTGCTGTGTTCTGTGGCTGCTGCTGACAACCTGTAATATAATAATGCAGTTGATGTCAGCACCAGTCTACCTGCTGTGTTCTGTGGCTGCTGCTGACAACCTGTAATATAATAATGCAGTTGATGTCAGCACCAGTCTACCTGCTGTGTTCTGTGGTGCTGCTGACAACCTGTAATATAATAATGCAGTTGATGTCAGCACCAGTCTACCTGCTGTGTTCTGTGTGTTCTGTGGCTGCTGCTGACAACCTGTAATATAATAATGCAGTTGATGTCAGCACCAGTCTACCTGCTGTGTTCTGTGGCTGCTGCTGACAACCTGTAATATAATAATGCAGTTGATGTCAGCACCCTACCTGCTGTGTTCTGTGGTGCTGTCTACCTGCTGTGTTCTGTGTGTTCTGTGGCTGCTGCTGACAACCTGTAATATAATAATGCAGTTGATGTCAGCACCAGTCTACCTTCTGTGTTCTGTGGCTGCTGCTGACAACCTGTAATATAATAATGCAGTTGATGTCAGCACCAGTCTACCTGCTGTGTTCTGTCAGCACCAGCTGCTGTGCTGCTGACAACCTGTAATATAATAATGCAGTTGATGTCAGCACCAGTCTACCTGCTGTGTTCTGTGGTGCTGCTGACAACCTGTAATATAATAATGCAGTTGATGTCAGCACCAGTCTACCTGCTGTGTTCTGTGGTGCTGCTGACAACCTGTAATATAATAATGCAGTTGATGTCAGCACGAGTCAGCTGCTGACAACCTGTAATATAATAATGCAGTTGATGTCAGCACCAGTCTACCTGCTGTGTTCTGTGGTGCTGCTGACAACCTGTAATATAATAATGCAGTTGATGTCAGCACCAGTCTACCTGCTGTGTTCTGTGGCTGCTGCTGACAACCTGTAATATAATAATGCAGTTGATGTCAGCACCAGTCTACCTGCTGTGTTCTGTGGTGCTGCTGACAACCTGTAATATAATAATGCAGTTGATGTCAGCACCAGTCTACCTGCTGTGTTCTGTGGTGCTGCTGACAACCTGTAATATAATAATGCAGTTGATGTCAGCACCAGTCTACCTGCTGTGTTCTGTGGCTGCTGCTGACAACCTGTAATATAATAATGCAGTTGATGTCAGCACCAGTCTACCTGCTGTGTTCTGTGGTGCTGCTGACAACCTGTAATATAATAATGCAGTTGATGTCAGCACCAGTCTACCTGCTGTGTTCTGTGGCTGCTGCTGACAACCTGTAATATAATAATGCAGTTGATGTCAGCACCAGTCTACCTGCTGTGTTCTGTGGTGCTGCTGACAACCTGTAATATAATAATGCAGTTGATGTCAGCACCAGTCTACCTGCTGTGTTCTGTGGCTGCTGCTGACAACCTGTAATATAATAATGCAGTTGATGTCAGCACCAGTCTACCTGCTGTGTTCTGTGGCTGCTGCTGACAACCTGTAATATAATAATGCAGTTGATGTCAGCACCAGTCTACCTGCTGTGTTCTGTGGTGCTGCTGACAACCTGTAATATAATAATGCAGTTGATGTCAGCACCAGTCTACCTGCTGTGTTCTGTGGTGCTGCTGACAACCTGTAATATAATAATGCAGTTGATGTCAGCACCAGTCTACCTGCTGTGTTCTGTGGTGCTGCTGACAACCTGTAATATAATAATGCAGTTGATGTCAGCACCAGTCTACCTGCTGTGTTCTGTGGCTGCTGCTGACAACCTGTAACATAATAATGCAGTTGATGTCAGCACCAGTCTACCTGCTGTGTTCTGTGGCTGCTGCTGACAACCTGTAATATAATAATGCAGTTGATGTCAGCACCAGTCTACCTGCTGTGTTCTGTGGTGCTGCTGACAACCTGTAATATAATAATGCAGTTGATGTCAGCACCAGTCTACCTGCTGTGTTCTGTGGCTGCTGCTGACAACCTGTAATATAATAATGCAGTTGATGTCAGCACCAGTCTACCTGCTGTGTTCTGTGGTGCTGCTGACAACCTGTAATATAATAATGCAGTTGATGTCAGCACCAGTCTACCTGCTGTGTTCTGTGGTGCTGCTGACAACCTGTAATATAATAATGCAGTTGATGTCAGCACCAGTCACCTGCTGTGTTCTGTGGTGCTGCTACCTGTAATATAATAATGCAGTTGATGTCAGCACCAGTCTCTGCTGTGTTCTGTGGTGCTGCTGACAACCTGTAATATAATAATGCAGTTGATGTCAGCACCAGTCTACCTGCTGTGTTCTGTGGTGCTGCTGACAACCTGTAATATAATAATGCAGTTGATGTCAGCACCAGTCTGCCTGCTGTGTTCTGTGGCTGCTGCTGACAACCTGTAATATAATAATGCAGTTGATGTCAGCACCAGTCTACCTGCTGTGTTCTGTGGCTGCTGCTGACAACCTGTAATATAATAATGCAGTTGATGTCAGCACCAGTCTACCTGCTGTGTTCTGTGGTGCTGCTGACAACCTGTAATATAATAATGCAGTTGATGTCAGCACCAGTCTACCTGCTGTGTTCTGTGGCTGCTGCTGACAACCTGTAATATAATAATGCAGTTGATGTCAGCACCAGTCTACCTGCTGTGTTCTGTGGCTGCTGCTGACAACCTGTAATATAATAATGCAGTTGATGTCAGCACCAGTCTACCTGCTGTGTTCTGTGGCTGCTGCTGACAACCTGTAATATAATAATGCAGTTGATGTCAGCACCAGTCTACCTGCTGTGTTCTGTGGCTGCTGCTGACAACCTGTAATATAATAATGCAGTTGATGTCAGCACCAGTCTACCTGCTGTGTTCTGTGGCTGCTGCTGACAACCTGTAATATAATAATGCAGTTGATGTCAGCACCAGTCTACCTGCTGTGTTCTGTGGCTGCTGCTGACAACCTGTAATATAATAATGCAGTTGATGTCAGCACCAGTCTACCTGCTGTGTACTGTGGCTGTTGCTGACAACCTGTTATATAATAATGCAGTTGATGTCAGCACCAGTCTACCTGCTGTGTTCTGTGGCTGCTGCTGCTGACAACCTATAATATAATAATGCAGTTGATGTCAGCACAAGTCTGCCTGCTGTGTTCTGTGGTGCTGCTGACAACCTGTAACATAATAATGCAGTTGATGTCAGCACCAGTCTACCTGCTGTGTTCTGTGGTGCTGCTGCTGACAACCTGTAATATAATAATGCAGTTGATGTCAGCACCAGTCTACCTGCTGTGTTCTGTGGCTGCTGCTGACAACCTGTAATATAATAATGCAGTTGATGTCAGCACCAGTCTACCTGCTGTGTTCTGTGGCTGCTGCTGACAACCTGTAATATAATAATGCAGTTGATGTCAGCACCAGTCTACCTGCTGTGTTCTGTGGCTGCTGCTGCTGACAACCTGTAATATAATAATGCAGTTGATGTCAGCACCAGTCTACCTGCTGTGTTCTGTGGTGCTGCTGACAACCTGTAATATAATAATGCAGTTGATGTCAGCACCAGTCTACCTGCTGTGTTCTGTGGTGCTGCTGACAACCTGTAATATAATAATGCAGTTGATGTCAGCACCAGTCTACCTGCTGTGTTCTGTGGCTGCTGCTGACAACCTGTAATATAATAATGCAGTTGATGTCAGCACCAGTCTACCTGCTGTGTTCTGTGGTGCTGCTGACAACCTGTAATATAATAATGCAGTTGATGTCAGCACCAGTCTACCTGCTGTGTTCTGTGGTGCTGCTGCTGACAACCTGTAATATAATAATGCAGTTGATGTCAGCACCAGTCTACCTGCTGTGTTCTGTGGTGCTGCTGACAACCTGTAATATAATAATGCAGTTGATGTCAGCACCAGTCTACCTGCTGTGTTCTGTGGCTGCTGCTGACAACCTGTAATATAATAATGCAGTTGATGTCAGCACCAGTCTACCTGCTGTGTTCTGTGGCTGCTGCTGACAACCTGTAATATAATAATGCAGTTGATGTCAGCACCAGTCTACCTGCTGTGTGTCTGTGCTGCTGCTGCTGACAACCTGTAATATAATAATGCAGTTGATGTCAGCACCAGTCTACCTGCTGTGTTCTGTGGCTGCTGCTGACAACCTGTAATATAATAATGCAGTTGATGTCAGCACCAGTCTACCTGCTGTGTTCTGTGGTGCTGCTGACATCCTGTAATATAATAATGCAGCACCAGTCTGATGTCAGCACCAGTCTACCTGCTGTGTTCTGTGGCTGCTGCTGACAACCTGTAATATAATAATGCAGTTGATGTCAGCACCAGTCTACCTGCTGTGTTCTGTGGCTGCTGCTGCTGACAACCTGTAATATAATAATGCAGTTGATGTCAGCACCAGTCTACCTGCTGTGTTCTGTGGCTGCTGCTGACAACCTGTAATATAATAATGCAGTTGATGTCAGCACCAGTCTACCTGCTGTGTTCTGTGGCTGCTGCTGACAACCTGTAATATAATAATGCAGTTGATGTCAGCACCAGTCTACCTGCTGTGTTCTGTGGCTGCTGCTGACAACCTGTAATATAATAATGCAGTTGATGTCAGCACCAGTCTACCTGCTGTGTTCTGTGGCTGCTGCTGACAACCTGTAATATAATAATGCAGTTGATGTCAGCACCAGTCTACCTGCTGTGTTCTGTGGCTGCTGCTGACAACCTGTAATATAATAATGCAGTTGATGTCAGCACCAGTCTACCTGCTGTGTTCTGTGGCTGCTGCTGACAACCTGTAATATAATAATGCAGTTGATGTCAGCACCAGTCTACCTGCTGTGTTCTGTGGCTGCTGCTGACAACCTGTAATATAATAATGCAGTTGATGTCAGCACCAGTCTACCTGCTGTGTTCTGTGGCTGCTGCTGACAACCTGTAATATAATAATGCAGTTGATGTCAGCACCAGTCTACCTGCTGTGTTCTGTGGCTGCTGCTGACAACCTGTAATATAATAATGCAGTTGATGTCAGCACCAGTCTACCTGCTGTGTTCTGTGGCTGCTGCTGACAACCTGTAATATAATAATGCAATTGATGTCAGCACCAGTCTACCTGCTGTGTTCTGTGGCTGCTGCTGCTGACAACCTGTAATATAATAATGCAGTTGATGTCAGCACCAGTCTACCTGCTGTGTTCTGTGGCTGCTGCTGACAACCTGTAATATAATAATGCAGTTGATGTCAGCACCAGTCTACCTGCTGTGTTCTGTGGCTGCTGCTGACAACCTGTAATATAATAATGCAGTTGATGTCAGCACCAGTCTACCTGCTGTGTTCTGTGGCTGCTGCTGACAACCTGTAATATAATAATGCAGTTGATGTCAGCACCAGTCTACCTGCTGTGTTCTGTGGCTGCTGCTGACAACCTGTAATATAATAATGCAGGTGATGTCAGCTCCAGTCTACCTGCTGTGTTCTGTGGCTGCTGCTGACAACCTGTAATATAATAATGCAGGTGATGTCAGCACCAGTCTACCTGCTGTGTTCTGTGGCTGCTGCTGACAACCTGTAATATAATAATGCAGGTGATGTCAGCACCAGTCTACCTGCTGTGTTCTGTGGCTGCTGCTGACAACCTGTAATATAATAATGCAGGTGATGTCAGCACCAGTCTACCTGCTGTGTTCTGTGGCTGCTGCTGACAACCTGTAATATAATAATGCAGGTGATGTCAGCACCAGTCTACCTGCTGTGTTCTGTGGCTGCTGCTGACAACCTGTAATATAATAATGCAGGTGATGTCAGCACCAGTCTACCTGCTGTGTTCTGTGGCTGCTGCTGCTGACAACCTGTAATATAATAATGCAGTTGATGTCAGCACCAGTCTACCTGCTGTGTTCTGTGGCTGCTGCTGACAACCTGTAATATAATAATGCAGTTGATGTCAGCACCAGTCTACCTGCTGTGTTCTGTGGCTGCTGCTGACAACCTGTAATATAATAATGAAGATTGAGACACTTATGCAGCATATGGGAATCTTTATTCAGGAAACGTTTCGCCACACAGTGGCTTCATCAGTCCAATACAAAGAGGAAGGCGTAAGGAGAGGAGGAGAATGAGGTAATCAGTCCCTCAACCTGGAGTCGATGTGTTCAGTCCATCAATCTTGTAGAATGTACAGCATAGGGCCGTAGACGTGGCTTATATACTGTAGTGAGGTGACGTGAAGCAGGTGGAGGCGGGGTCATAGTGGTACCATCCACTAGTCGAAGTAGTGAGGTGACGTGAAGCAGGTGGAGGCGGGGTCATAGTGGTACCATCCACTAGTCGAAGTAGGTCTTCGTCCAAAGGTTGAACAAGTGTTGAAGAATTCTTTGTAACAAGATCCCATGATGCTGCAGTGTCTGACAGTTGTGATGAATGGTTTGAAAAACCGACATGTTGAAGATTGAGACACTTATGCAGCATATGGGAATCTTTATTCAGGAAGCCACTGTGTGGCGAAACGTTTCCTGAATAAAGATCTTCAACATGTCGGTTTTTCAAACCATTCATCACAATATAATAATGCAGTTGATGTCAGCACCAGTCTACCTGCTGTGTTCTGTGGCTGCTGCTGACAACCTGTAATATAATAATGCAGTTGATGTCAGCACCAGTCTACCTGCTGTGTTCTGTGGTGCTGCTGCTGACAACCTGTAATAATTCACTGGGCAGATAAGGAACAACTCGAACATGTTATGACACGTCACTTATCCCTTGTTAACTATAGTCACCATAATTAACGTTTTCTTTTTTTCTATTTTGTTTTTCTTAGGTTTTATTAAACATATTTTTTATTATTTTTCATAAACTTACCTTGTCATCCTCAATATTTTTATTTTTATTTGATTATTAAATGATTTTACATAAAATTTTTTACACCTTTTCGGGTTCTATTTCTGACAATCATCCACCAGTTACTACAGTTACTACAGTTACTACAGTTACTACAGTTACTACAGTTACTACACTTACTTCAGTTACTACAGTTACTACAGTTACTACAGTTACTACAGTTACTACAGTTACTACAGTTACTACAGTTACTACAGTTACTACAGTTACTACAGTTACAACAGTTACTACAGTTACTACAGTTACAACAGTTACTACAGTTACTACAGTTACTACAGTTACTACAGTTACTACAGTTACTACAGTTACTACAGTTACTACAGTTACTACAGTTACAACAGTTACTACAGTTACTACAGTTACTACAGTTACTACAGTTACTACAGTTACTACAGTTACTACAGTTACTACAGTTACTACAGTTACTACAGTTACTACAGTTACTACAGTTACTACAGTTACAACAGTTACTACAGTTACTACAGTTACTACAGTTACAACAGTTACTACAGTTACTACAGTTACTACAGTTACTACAGTTACTACAGTTACTACAGTTACTACAGTTACTACAGTTACTACAGTTACTACAGTTACTACAGTTACTACAGTTACTACAGTTACTACAGTTACTACAGTTACTACAGTTACTACAGTTACTACAGTTACTACAGTTACTACAGTTACTACAGTTACTACAGTTACAACAGTTACTACAGTTACTACAGTTACTACAGTTACTACAGTTACTACAGTTACTACAGTTACTACAGTTACTACAGTTACTACAGTTACAACAGTTACTACAGTTACTACAGTTACTACAGTTACAACAGTTACTACAGTTACTACAGTTACTACAGTTACAGTTACAACAGTTACTACAGTTACTACAGTTACTACAGTTACTACAGTTACAACAGTTACTACAGTTACTACAGTTACTACAGTTACTACAGTTACTACAGTTACTACAGTTACTACAGTTACTACAGTTACTACAGTTACTGCAGTTACTACAGTTACTACAGTTACTACAGTTACTACAGTTACTACAGTTACTACAGTTACTACAGTTACTACAGTTACTACAGTTACTACAGTTACTACAGTTACTACAGTTACTACAGTTACTACAGTTACTACAGTTACTACAGTTACTACAGTTACTACAGTTACTACAATTACTACAGTTACTACAGTTACTACAGTTACTACAGTTACTACAGTTACAACAGTTACTACAGTTACTACAGTTACTACAGTTACAACAGTTACTACAGTTACTACAGTTACTACAGTTACAACAGTTACTACAGTTACTACAGTTACTACAGTTACTACAGTTACTACAGTTACTACAGTTACAACAGTTACTACAGTTACAACAGTTACTACAGTTACTACAGTTACTACAGTTACAACAGTTACTACAGTTACTACAGTTACTACAGTTACTACAGTTACTACAGTTACAACAGTTACTACAGTTACTACAGTTACTACAGTTACTACAGTTACTACAGTTACTACAGTTACTACAGTTACTACAGTTACTACAGTTACAACAGTTACTACAGTTACTACAGTTACTACAGTTACTACAGTTACTACAGTTACTACAGTTACTACAGTTACTACAGTTACTACAGTTACTACAGTTACTACAGTTACTACAGTTACTACAGTTACTACAGTTACTACAGTTACTACAGTTACTACAGTTACTACAGTTACTACAGTTACTACAGTTACTACAGTTACTACAGTTACTACAGTTACTACAGTTACTACAGTTACTACAGTTACTACAGTTACTACAGTTACTACAGTTACTACAGTTACTACAGTTACTACAGTTACTACAGTTACAACAGTTACTACAGTTACTACAGTTACAACAGTTACTACAGTTACTACAGTTACTACAGTTACTACAGTTACTACAGTTACTACAGTTACAACAGTTACTACAGTTACTACAGTTACTACAGTTACTACAGTTACTACAGTTACTACAGTTACTACAGTTACTACAGTTACAACAGTTACTACAGTTACTACAGTTACTACAGTTACTACAGTTACTACAGTTACTACAGTTACTACAGTTACTACAGTTACTACAGTTACAACAGTTACTACAGTTACTACAGTTACTACAGTTACTACAGTTACTACAGTTACTACAGTTACTACAGTTACTACAGTTACTACAGTTACTACAGTTACTGCAGTTACTACAGTTACTACAGTTACTACAGTTCCTACAGCTACTACAGTTACTACAGTTACTACAGTTACAACAGTTACTACAGTTACTACAGTTACTACAGTTACTACAGTTACTACAGTTACTACAGTTACTACAGTTACTACAGTTACTACAGTTACTACAGTTACTACAGTTACTACAGTTACTACAGTTACTTCAGTTACTACAGTTTATGTTACTACAGTTACTACAGTTACTACAGTTACTTCAGTTACTACAGTTACTACAGTTACTACAGTTACTACAGTTACTACAGTTACTACAGTTACTACAGTTACTACAGTTACTACAGTTACTACAGTTACTACAGTTACTACAGTTACTACAGTTACTACAGTTACTACAGTTACTACAGTTACTACAGTTACTACAGTTACTACAGTTACTACAGTTACTACAGTTACTACAGTTACTTCAGTTACTACAGTTTATGTTACTACAGTTACTACAGTTACTACAGTTACTACAGTTACTACAGTTACTTCAGTTACTACAGTTACTACAGTTACTACAGTTACTACAGTTACTACAGTTACTACAGTTACTACAGTTACTTCAGTTACTACAGTTACTACAGTTACTACAGTTACTACAGTTACTACAGTTACTACAGTTACTACAGTTACTACAGTTACTAGTTACTACAGTTACTACAGTTACTACAGTTACTACAGTTACTACAGTTACTTCAGTTACTACAGTTACTACAGTTACTACAGTTACTACAGTTACAACAGTTACTACAGTTACTACAGTTACTACAGTTACTACAGTTACTACAGTTACTACAGTTACTACAGTTACTACAGTTACTACAGTTACTACAGTTACTACAGTTACTACAGTTACTACAGTTACTACAGTTACTACAGTTACAACAGTTACTACAGTTACTACAGTTACTACAGTTACTACAGTTACTACAGTTACTACAGTTACTACAGTTACTACAGTTACTACAGTTACTACAGTTACTACAGTTACTACAGTTACAACAGTTACTACAGTTACTACAGTTACTACAGTTACTACAGTTACTACAGTTACTACAGTTACAACAGTTACTACAGTTACTACAGTTACTACAGTTACTACAGTTACAACAGTTACTACAGTTACTACAGTTACTACAGTTACTACAGTTACAACAGTTACTACAGTTACTACAGTTACTACAGTTACAACAGTTACTACAGTTACTACAGTTACTACAGTACTACTACAGTTACTACAGTTACTACAGTTACAGTTAACAGTTACTACAGTTACTACAGTTACTACAGTTACTACAGTTACTACAGTTACTACAGTTACTACAGTTACTACAGGTACAACAGTTACTACAGTTACTACAGTTACAACAGTTACTACAGTTACTACAGTTACTACAGTTACTACAGTTACAACAGTTACTACAGTTACTACAGTTACAACAGTTACTACAGTTACAACAGTTACTACAGTTACTACAGTTACTACAGTTACTACAGTTACTACAGTTACTACAGTTACTACAGTTACTACAGTTACAACAGTTACTACAGTTGCTACAGTTACAACAGTTACTACAGTTACTACAGTTACTACAGTTACTACAGTTACAACAGTTACTACAGTTACTACAGTTACAACAGTTACTACAGTTACTACAGTTACAACAGTTACTACAGTTACTACAGTTACTACAGTTACTACAGTTACTACAGTTACAACAGTTACTACAGTTCCTACAGTTACAACAGTTACTACAGTTACTACAGTTACTACAGTTACTACAGTTACAACAGTTACTACAGTTACTACAGTTACTACAGTTACTACAGTTACTACAGTTACAACAGTTACTACAGTTACAACAGTTACTACAGTTACTACAGTTACTACAGTTACTACAGTTACTACAGTTACTACAGTTACAACAGTTACTACAGTTACTACAGTTACTTCAGTTACTACAGTTACAACAGTTACTACAGTTACTACAGTTACTACAGTTACTACAGTTACAACAGTTACTACAGTTACTACAGTTACAACAGTTACTACAGTTACTACAGTTACTACAGTTACTACAGTTACTACAGTTACTACAGTTACTACAGTTACAACAGTTACTACAGTTACTACAGTTACTACAGTTACTACAGTTACTACAGTTACTACAGTTACTACAGTTACTACAGTTACTACAGTTACTACAGTTACTACAGTTACAACAGTTATTACAGTTACTACAGTTACTACAGTTACTACAGTTACTGCAGTTACTACAGTTACTACAGTTACAACAGTTACTACAGTTACTACAGTTACTACAGTTACTACAGTTACAACAGTTACTACAGTTACTACAGTTACTACAGTTACTGCAGTTACAACAGTTACTACAGTTACTACAGTTACTACAGTTACTACAGTTACAACAGTTACTACAGTTACTACAGTTACTACAGTTACTACAGTTACTACAGTTACTACAGTTACTACAGTTACAACAGTTACTACAGTTACAACAGTTACAACAGTTACTACAGTTACTACAGTTACAACAGTTACTACAGTTACTACAGTTACTACAGTTACAACAGTTACTACAGTTACTGCAGTTACAACAGTTACTACAGTTACTACAGTTACTACAGTTACAACAGTTACTACAGTTACTACAGTTACTACAGTTACAACAGTTACTACAGTTACTACAGTTACTACAGTTACAACAGTTACTACAGTTACTACAGTTACTACAGTTACTACAGTTACAACAGTTACTAGAGTTACAACAGTTACTACAGTTACTACAGTTACTACAGTTACAACAGTTACTACAGTTACTACAGTTACTACAGTTACTACAGTTACTACAGTTACAACAGTTGCTACAGTTACTACAGTTACTACAGTTACTACAGTTACTACAGTTACTACAGTTACTACAGTTACAACAGTTACTACAGTTACTACAGTTACTACAGTTACAACAGTTACTAAAGTTACTACAGTTACTACAGTTACTACAGTTACAACAGTTACTACAGTTACTACAGTTACTACAGTTACAACAGTTACTACAGTTACTACAGTTACTACAGTTACAACAGTTACTACAGTTACTACAGTTACTACAGTTACTACAGTTACTACAATTACTACAGTTACTACAGTTACTACAGTTACAACAGTTACTACAGTTACTACAGTTACTACAGTTACTACATTTACATCAGTTACTACAGTTACTACAGTTACTACAGTTACTACAGTTACTACAGTTACTACAGTTACAACAGTTACTACAGTTACTACAGTTACTACAGTTACTGCAGTTACAACAGTTACTACAGTTACTACAGTTACTACAGTTACTACAGTTACAACAGTTACTACAGTTACTACAGTTACTACAGTTACTACAGTTACTACAGTTACTACAGTTACTACAGTTACTACAGTTACTCCAGTTACTACAGTTACTACAGTTACTACAGTTACTACAGTTACTAGAGTTACTACAGTTACAACAGTTACTACAGTTACAACAGTTACTACAGTTACTACAGTTACTACAGTTACTACAGTTACTACAGTTACTACAGTTACTACAGTTACAACAGTTACTACAGTTACTACAGTTACTACAGTTACTACAGTTACTACAGTTACTACAGTTACAACAGTTACTACAGTTACTACAGTTACTACAGTTACTACAGTTACAACAGTTACAACAGTTACTACAGTTACTACAGTTACTACAGTTACTACAGTTACAACAGTTACTACAGTTACTACAGTTACTACAGTTACTACAGTTACAACAGTTACAACAGTTACTACAGTTACTACAGTTACTACAGTTACTACAGTTACTACAGTTACTACAGTTACTACAGTTACTACAGTTACAACAGTTACTACAGTTACTACAGTTACTACAGTTACAACAGTTACTACAGTTACTACAGTTACTACAGTTACTACAGTTACTACAGTAACTACAGTTACAACAGTTACTACAGTTACTACAGTTACTACAGTTACAACAGTTACTACAGTTACTACAGTTACTACAGTTACTACAGTTACAACAGTTACTACAGTTACTACAGTTACTACAGTTACAACAGTTACTACAGTTACTACAGTTACTACAGTTACAACAGTTACTACAGTTACTACAGTTACTACAGTTACTACAGTTACTACAGTTACTACAGGTACTACAGTTACAACAGTTACTACAGTTACAACAGTTACTACAGTTACTACAGTTACTACAGTTACAACAGTTACTACAGTTACTACAGTTACTACAGTTACTACAGTTACTACAGTTACAACAGTTACTACAGTTACTACAGTTACTACAGTTACTACAGTTACTACAGTTACAACAGTTACTACAGTTACTACAGTTACTACAGTTACTACAGTTACAACAGTTACTACAGTTACTACAGTTACTACAGTTACTACAGTTACAACAGTTACTACAGTTACTACAGTTACTACAGTTACTACAGTTACAGTTACAACAGTTACTACAGTTACTACAGTTACTACAGTTACTACAGTTACTACAGTTACAACAGTTACTACAGTTACTACAGTTACTACAGTTACTACAGTTACTACAGTTACTACAGTTACAACAGTTACTACAGTTACTACAGTTACTACAGTTACTACAGTTACTACAGTTACAACAGTTACTACAGTTACTACAGTTACTACAGTTACAACAGTTACTACAGTTACTACAGTTACTACAGTTACTACAGTTACTACAGTTACTACAGTTACAACAGTTACTACAGTTACTACAGTTACTACAGTTACTACAGTTACTACAGTTACTACAGTTACTACAGTTACTACAGTTACTACAGTTACAACAGTTACTACAGTTACAACAGTTACTACAGTTACTACAGTTACTACAGTTACTACAGTTACAACAGTTACTACAGTTACTACAGTTACAACAGTTACTACAGTTACAACAGTTACTACAGTTACTACAGTTACTACAGTTACTACAGTTACTACAGTTACTACAGTTACTACAGTTACTACAGTTACAACAGTTACTACAGTTGCTACAGTTACAACAGTTACTACAGTTACTACAGTTACTACAGTTACTACAGTTACAACAGTTACTACAGTTACTACAGTTACAACAGTTACTACAGTTACTACAGTTACAACAGTTACTACAGTTACTACAGTTACTACAGTTACTACAGTTACTACAGTTACAACAGTTACTACAGTTACTACAGTTACAACAGTTACTACAGTTACTACAGTTACTACAGTTACTACAGTTACAACAGTTACTACAGTTACTAGAGTTACTACAGTTACTACAGTTACTAAAGTTACAACAGTTACTACAGTTACAACAGTTACTACAGTTACTACAGTTACTACAGTTACTACAGTTACTACAGTTACTACAGTTACAACAGTTACTACAGTTACTACAGTTACTTCAGTTACTACAGTTACAACAGTTACTACAGTTACTACAGTTACTACAGTTACTACAGTTACAACAGTTACTACACTTACAACAGTTACTACAGTTACTACAGTTACTACAGTTACTACAGTTACTACAGTTACAACAGTTACTACAGTTACTACAGTTACTACAGTTACTTCAGTTACAACAGTTACTACAGTTACAACAGTTACTACAGTTACTACAGTTACTACAGTTACAACAGTTACTACAGTTACAACAGTTACTACAGTTACTACAGTTACTACAGTTACTACAGTTACAACAGTTACTACTGTTACTACACTTACTCCAGTTACTGTAGTTACTACAGTTACTACAGTTACTCCAGTTACTACAGTTACTACAGTTACTACAGTTACTACTGTTACTAGAGTTAATACAGTTACTACAGTTACTACAGTTACTACAGTTACTAGAGTTACTACAGTTACTACAGTTACTACAGTTACTACAGTTACTACAGTTACTACTACTGTCACAGACCGGGCCGCGGGGGCGTTGACCCCCGAAACTCTCTCCAGGTAAACTCCAGGTAAACTACAGTTACTACAGTTACTCCAGTTACTAAAGTTACTCCAGTTACTACAGTTACCACAGTTACAACAGTTACAACAGTTACTACAGATACTACAGTTACTACAGTTACTCCAGTTACCACAGTTACTACAGTTACTACTGTTACTAGAGTTAATACAGTTACTACAGTTACTACAGTTACTACAGTTACTTCAGTTACTACAGTTACTACTGTTACTAGAGTTAATACAGTTACTACAGTTACTACAGTTACTACAGTTACCACTTTTACTACAGTTAATACAGTTAATTCAGTTAATATAGGTACTACAGTTAAAACAGTTACTAGTTTCTACAGTTACTACAGTTACTACAGTTCCTACTGTTACTACAGTTAATACAGTTACAACAGTTACTACAGTTTCTAGTTACTACAGTTACTACAGTTTCTACAGTTACTACAGTTACTACAGTTACTACTGTTACTACAGTTAATACAGTTAATACAGTTACTAGAGTTACTACAGTTACTACACTTACTACAGTTACTAGTTACTGAAGTTACTACAGTTACTACAGTTACTAGTTACTACAGTTACTACAGTTACTACAGTTACTAGTTAATACAGTTACTACAGTTACTAGTTAATACAGTTACTACAGTTACTACACTTATTAGTTACCAAAGTTACTACAGTTACTAGTTACTACAGTTACTACAGTTACTACAGTTATTAGTTACTACAGTTACTACAGTTACTAGAGTTACTAGTTACTACAGTTACTAGAGTTACTAGTTACTATAGTTACTATAGTTACTACAGTTACTAGTTACTACAGTTACTACAGTTACTAGTTACTACAGTTACTACAGTTATTAGTTGCTACAGTTACTTCAGTTACTACAGATACTACAGTTACTGCAGTTACTACAGTTACTAGTTACTACAGTTACTACAGCTACTACAGTTACTACAGTTACAACAGTTACTACAGTTACAACAGTTACTACAGTTACTACAGTTACTACAGTTACAACAGTTACTACAGTTACTACAGTTACTACAGTTACTACAGTTACTACAGTTACAACAGTTACTACAGTTACTACAGTTACTACAGTTACTACAGTTACTACAGTTACAACAGTTACAACAGTTACTACAGTTACTACAGTTACTACAGTTACTACAGTTACTACAGTTACAACAGTTACTACAGTTACTACAGTTACTACAGTTACTACAGTTACTACAGTTACAGATACTACAGTTACTACAATTACTACAGTTACTGCAGTTACTACAGTTACTACAGTTACTACAGTTACTACAGTTACTACAGTTACTACAGTTACTACAGTTACTACAGTTACTACAGTTACTACAGTTACTACAGTTACTACAGTTACTACAGTTACTACAGTTACTACAGTTACTACAGTTACTACAGTTACTACAGTTACTACAGTTACTACAGTTACTACAGTTACTACAGTTACTACAGTTACTACAGTTACTACAGTTACTACAGTTACTACAGTTACTACAGTTACTACAGTTACTACAGTTACTACAGTTACTACAGTTACTACAGTTACTACAGTTACTACAGTTACTACAGTTACTACAGTTACTACAGTTACTACAGTTACTACAGTTACTACAGTTACTACAGTTACTACAGTTACTACAGTTACTACAGTTACTACAGTTACTGCAGTTACTACAGTTACTTCAGTTACTACAGTTACTACAGTTACTACAGTTACTACAGTTACAACAGTTACTACAGTTACTACAGTTACTACAGTTACTACAGTTACTACAGTTACTACAGTTACTACAGTTACTACAGTTACTACAGTTACTACAGTTACTACAGTTACTACAGTTACTACAGTTACTACAGTTACTACAGTTACTACAGTTACTACAGTTACTACAGTTACTACAGTTACTACAGTTACTACAGTTACTACAGTTACTACAGTTACTACAGTTACTACAGTTACTACAGTTACTACAGTTACTACAGTTACTACAGTTACTACAGTTACTACAGTTACTACAGTTACTACAGTTACTACAGTTACTACAGTTACTACAGTTACTACAGTTACTACAGTTACTACAGTTACAACAGTTACTACAGTTACTACAGTTACTACAGTTACTACAGTTACTACAGTTACTACAGTTACTACAGTTACTACAGTTACTACAGTTACTACAGTTACTACAGTTACTACAGTTACTACAGTTACTACAGTTACTACAGTTACTACAGTTACTACAGTTACTACAGTTACTACAGTTACTACAGTTACTACAGTTACTACAGTTACTACAGTTACTACAGTTACTACAGTTACTACAGTTACTACAATTACTACAGTTACTACAGTTACTACAATTACTTCAGTTACTACAGTTACTACAATTACTACAGTTACTACAGTTACTACAGTTACTACAGTTACTACAGTTACTACAGTTACTACAGTTACTACAGTTACTACAGTTACTACAGTTACTACAGTTACTACAGTTACTACAGTTACTACAGTTACTACAGTTACTACAGTTCCTACAGCTACTACAGTTACTATAGTTCCTACAGTTACTACAGTTACTATAGTTACTACAGTTACTACAGTTACTACAGTTACTACAGTTACTACAGTTACTACAGTTACTACAGTTACTACAGTTACTACAGTTACTACTGTTACTAGAGTTAATACAGCTACTACAGTTACTACAGTTACTACAGTTTCTAGTTACTACAGTTACTACAGTTATCACTGTTACTACAGTTAATACAGTTAATTCAGTTAATACAGTTACTAGTTACTACAGTTACTACAGTTACTAGTTACTACAGTTACTGCAGTTACTACTGTTACTACAGTTAATACAGTTACTACAGTTACTACAGTTTCTAGTTACTACAGTTACTACAGTTTCTACAGTTACTACAGTTACTACAGTTGCTACTGTTACAACAGTTAATACAGTTAATACAGTTACTACAGTTACTAGTTACTACAGTCACTACAGTTACTACAGTTACTAGTTACTACAGTTACTACAGTTACTAGTTAATACAGTTACTACAGTTACTAGTTAATACAGTTACTACAGTTACTACAGTTATTAGTTACCAAAGTTACTACAGTTACTAGTTAATACAGTTACTACAGTTATTAGTTACTACAGATACTACAGTTACTAGAGTTACTAGTTACTACAGTTACTAGAGTTACTAGAGTTACTAGTTACTACAGTTACTACAGTTACTAGTTACTACAGTTACTACAGTTACTAGTTACTACACTTACTACAGTTACTAGTTGCTACAGTTATTCAGTTACTACAGTTACTACAGTTACTGCAGTTACTACAATTACTAGTTACTACAGTTACTACATTTACTACAGTTACTACAGTTACTACAGTTACTAGTTACTACAGTTACTACAGCTACTACAGTTACTACAGTTACTAGTTACTACAGCTACTACAGTTACTACAGTTACTACAGATACAACAGTTACTACAGTTACTACAGTTACTACAGTTACTACAGTTACTACAGTTACTACAGTTACTACAGTTACTAGTTACTACAGTTACTACAGTTACTACAGTTACTAGTTACTACAGTTACTACAGTTACTTCAGTTACTACAGTTACTAGTTACTACAGTTAATAGTTACTATAGTTACTACAGTTACTACAGTTACAACAGTTACTACAGTTTCTACAGTTACTAGTTACTACAGTTACTACAGCTACTACAGTTACTAGAGTTACGACAGTTACTACAGTTACTAGTTACTACAGTTACCACAGTTGCTACAGTTACTAGTTACTACAGTTACTACATTTACTACAGTTACTACAGTTTCTACAGTTACTACAGTCACATCAGTTACTACAGTTACTACAGTTACCACAGTTACTACAGTTACTAGTTACTGCAGTTACTACAGTTACTAGAGTTACTAGAGTTACTAGTTACTACAGTTACTACAGTTGCTACAGTTACTAGTTACTACAGTTGCTACAGATACTACAGTTACTACAGTTACTAGTTACTACAGTTACTACAGTTTCTAGTTACTACAGTTACTACAGTTACTAGTTACTGCAGTTACTACAGTTATTACAGTTACTACAGTTACTTCAGTTACAACAGTTACTATAGTTACTACAGTTACTACAGTTACTAGTTACTGCAGTTGCTACAGTTACTACAGTTACTACAGTTACTAGTTACTACAGTTACTTGAGTTACTACAGTTACTACAGTTGCTAGTTACTACAGTTACTACAGTTACTACAGTTACTACAGCTACTACAGTTATAACAGTTACTACAGTTACTACAGTTACTACAGTTAATACAGTTACTATAGTTACTACAGTTACTACAGTTACAACGGTTACTACAGTTACTACAGTTACTACAGTTACTACAGTTACAACAGTTACTACAGTTACTACACTTACTACAGTTACTGCAGTTACTACAGTTACTACAGTTACTACAGTTACAACAGTTACTACAGTTACTTCAGATACTACAGTTACTACAGTTACAACAGTTACTACAGTTACTACAGTTACTACAGTTACAACAGTTACTACAGTTATTACAGTTAATACAGTTAATACAGTTACTCCAGTTAATACAGTTACAACAGTTACTACAGTTACTACAGTTACTACAGTTACAACAGTTACTACAGTTACTACAGTTACTACAGTTACTACAGTTACCACAGTTACTACAGTTACTAGTTACTACAGTTACTTCAGTTACTAGTTACAACAGTTTCTACAGTTACCATAGTTATTACAGCTACTACAGTTACAACAGTTACTACAGTTACTACAGTTACAACAGTTACTACAGTTACTACACTTACTGTAAAGTAAAAGGACACAAGTGCAACTAATGTGACATTTATTGTGGCAACGTTTCGCTCTCCAGGAGCTTTATCAAGCCATTACAACAATGCATGGACACAGAGGGTATATAAAGGTTCAGAGTGAGGTGCAATACTTGTGAGGTACCATGTCGATGTTCAATAGTGGTAGTGGTAGTAGTAGTAGTAGTGGTAGTGACAAAAGTAATACAATATGGTAGAGCAATTAATTCGTACAAGACTAAAAGTATATAAAAGCTATTACTTGGGTAACATAAAAATAGGTTGGACAAATATAGACTGGAAAGAGGCAGGTTGTTTCAGTGTTCACTCTCTGTAATGTGGTTTGTGTAGTATAACAGGAGAGACTATGTGATGGCAGGGTTTACTGTTTTCAGGAGGATTCTTGCTAAGACTTCGGAGATGGTGAAGCTGCCGTTGTTTTGTTTAATTGTATTTGAAACAGCGATCAGTGCTGATTCGAGGCACTTGCGTCTGCGGAAATTAGTTTCTTTGATCACTAATTGGGCGTCTCTGAATTTCATGAGATGATTGGTGGAATTTCGGTGTTGTACACAGGCGTTGTTCAAGTTATCGTTCCTACATGCGTAAATGTGTTCATTGAGGCGGGTGTCGAGTTTTCTTGCTGTTTCACCTACGTAAATCTTGTCACAGCCTCCACAGGGTGTAGTGTAAACTCCTGCGTTGACTGGTTCGTGGTGCTTGGATTTTGTCCTGGTTAGATCCTTTATTGAAGTGCTAGAAGAGATGGCGACTCTGGTGTTAGCTTGTGAAAGTACTTTTGAGACGTTCAGTGCAACCTGGCTGTTGGGAAGAATTATAACTTTGTTGGGAGTGGTGTTGGTGCGTGGAGAATTAATGATCTGAAGAGCTCTTTTCTTGCAGTCTTTGATGAAAAAAGGAAAATGTAATTCAGTGAATGTTTGGTGAATGTATGTACATTCCTCGTCAAGAAACTCAGGACTACAAATTCGGTATGCTCTTAGGAAAAACCCGATGATGATGCCTCTTTTGGTCTTGGTATCTTGACTGGAATAAAAGTGTGTGAGATCATTTTTATTGGTGGGTTTCCGATAAACTTGAAATCTTAGGTTGTTGTCTACTTTGTGAATGAGGACGTCGAGGAAAGGTAGCTTGTCATTGGACTCTTCTTCTAGTGTAAACTGGATAGCCGGTTCAACTGTGTTGAGCCTTGCCTGAAGATCCCGTACATCAAAACGTTTTGGAGTTATTACGAGGACATCGTCCAAGTAACGTAACCAAGTGACGCTTGAAGGGATGATGTTGGCGAAGTGTTCGGACTCTAGGTGTTCCATGTATAAGTTGGCTAGGACGGCACTGATGGGGGGCCCCATTCCCATGCCGTAGGTTTGTTTGTAGAGCTTGTTATTGAAAGAAATACAGTTGAAATTAACACAGTTCAGTCAAGTCAACAAAATCTCCGGGAGGTAGAGGAAGATTAAGGTCCTGATTGACTTTACGTCGTAGAACCTCGATGGCTTTTTTGGTTGGTACTTTTGTGAAGAGGGAAGTCATATCCAAACTGCTTAGTTTCTTGTTACGGATGGAGAGGTTTCGGATGCGGTTGAGAAGGTCGCCTGAGTGTTTAAGATGAGCGGGGCTGATGGTTCCAAGAAGGCAGGAAAGATTTTTGGCAAGAACTCCACTCCCAACAAAGTTATAATTCTTCCCAACAGCCAGGTTGCACTGAACGTCTCAAAAGTACTTTCACAAGCTAACACCAGAGTCACCATCTCTTCTAGCACTTCAATAAAGGATCTAACCAGGACAAAATCCAAGCACCACGAACCAGTCAATGCAGGAGTTTACACTATACCCTGTGGAGGCTGTGACAAGATTTACGTAGGTGAAACAGCAAGAAACCTCGACACCCGCCTCAATGAACACATTTACGCATGTAGGAACGATAACTTGAACAACGCCTGTGTACAACACCGAAATTCCACCAATCATCTCATGAAATTCAGGGACGCCCAATTAGTGATCAAAGAAACTAATTTCCGCAGACGCAAGTGCCTCGAATCAGCACTGATCGCTGTTTCAAATACAATTAAACAAAACAACGGCAGCTTCACCATCTCCGAAGTCTTAGCAAGAATCCTCCTGAAAACAGTAAACCCTGCCATCACATAGTCTCTCCTGTTATACTACACAAACCACATTACAGAGAGTGAACACTGAAACAACCTGCCTCTTTCCAGTCTATATTTGTCCAACCTATTTTTATGTTACCCAAGTAATAGCTTTTATATCTTTTTACTCATGTACGAATTAATTGCTCTACCATATTGTATTACTTTTGTCACTACCACTACTACTACTACTACTACTACTACTACTACTACTACTACTACTACTACTATTACCACTAGTGAACATCGAAATGGTACCTCACTAGTTTTGCTCCTCACTCTGAGCCTTTATATACCCTCTGTGTCCAGTTACTACAGTTAATATAGTTACTACAGTTACTACAGTTACTACAGTTACTAGTTACTACAGTTACTTCAGTTACTACAGTTACTACGGTTACTAGTTACTACAGTTACTACAGTTACTACAGTTACAACAGTTACTACAGTTACTACAGTTACTACAGTTACTAGTTACTACAGTTACTTCAGTTACTACAGTTACTACGGTTACTAGTTACTACAGTTACTACAGTTACTACAGTTACTACAATTACTACAGTTACTCCAGTTACTACAGTTACTACAGTTACTACAGTTACTATAGTTACTACAGTTACAACAGTTACTACAGTTACTACAGTTACTACAATTACTTTAGTTACTACAGTTACTACAGTTACTTCAGTTACTACAGTTACTACAGTTACTTCAGTTACTACAGTTACTACAGTTAATTACAGTTACAGTTACTACAGTTAATATAGTTACTACAGTTACTACATTTACTAGTTACTACAGTTACTACAGTTACTATAGTTTCTACAGTTACAACAGTTACTACAGTTACTACATTTACTAGTTACTACAGTTACTACATTTACTAGTTACTACAGTTACTACAGTTACTACAGTTACTACAGTTACTACAGTCACTACATTTACTAGTTACTACAGTTACTACAGTTACTACAGTTACTACATTTACTAGTTACTACAGTTACTACAGTTACTACAGTACAGTTACTACTACAGTTACTACTACAGTTACTAGTTACTACAGTTACAGTTACTACAGTTACTACAGTTACTACTACAGTTACTTCAGTTACTACAGTTACTACAGTTACTTCAGTTACTACAGTTACTACAGTTACTTCAGTTACTACAGTTACTACAGTTACTTCAGTTACTACAGTTACTACAGTTACTACAGTTACTACAGTTACTACAGTCACTACATTTACTAGTTACTACAGTTACTACAGTTACTACAGTTACTACATTTACTAGTTACTGCAGTTACTACAGTCTGCTTTAATCCTGTCTCATATACACAAGACATATACTGTCTCATATACACAACACATATACTGTCTCATATACACAACACATATACTGTCTCATATACACAACACATATACTGTCTCATATACACAACACATATACTGTCTCATATACACAACACATATACTGTCTCATATACACTACACATATACTGTCTCATATACACTACACATATACTGTCTCATATACACTACACATATACTGTCTCATATACACAACACATATACTGTCTCATATACACGACACATATACTGTCTCATATACACAACACATATACTGTCTCATATACACAACACATATACTGTCTCATATACACAACACATATACTGTCTCATATACACAACACATATACTGTCTCATATACACAACACATATACTGTCTCATATACACAACACATATACTGTCTCATATGTTTGTAGATGAATGGTTCAGAGAACCGACATGTTGATAAATTAGACACATGTACAACTCTTGGGTATCTTTATTGAGGAAACGTTTCGCCACACAGTGGCTTTATCTGTCCATACAAAGGAGAATCTTGAAGAACAGGAGGAGAATGAGGTAATCAGTCCCTCAACCTTGAGTCGATGTGGTCAGTCCATCAATCTTGAATAGAATACGGCATACGTGCTGAGAAGGAGCTTATAAACCGTTGGCAGGAGAGGTGCAGAAGTCATAGGTCGTGTAACATTTGTTCAATGTTGAAGTAGGTCGTGCCCAAGAATTAGGCAAGCGAAGAATTCCCAAGTATTAAGCTCCTTCTCAGCACGTATGCCGTATTCTATTCAAGATTGATGGACTGACCACATCGACTCAAGGTTGAGGGACTGATTACCTCATTCTCCTCCTATTCTTCAAGATTCTCCTTTGTATGGACTGATGAAGCCACTGTGTGGCGAAACGTTTCCTCAATAAAGATACCCAAGAGTTGCACATGTGTCTAATTTACTGTCTCATATACCCAACACATAAACTGTTAAAATTAATGTTATCTGTCTATAGTTTTCACATGTTCACTTATTTCTAAATTTAAAAAAATAATTAATTCTACCAAATAGCAATAATTCTTAATTAATGAACAGAAAATATACCAAATATATTTTCCATTCATTAGACTAAAAATAATTAAATGACTTTCTGTATTTGAGAAAAGCATATTAGATATACTCATTGGACACTTTATTAGGTAGACCTCTGTACTTGTTTGTTAATGCAAATATCTTAAGCAATTATCTGGCAGCTCATCAATGTCTACAAACACACAGAGATGGTTAACACCTTCACTTGATCCCTAAGGTGTAATTTGAGTGCCTCAGAAACTTCCCAGTTTCTGGGAGTCATGAGAAAAATAACACAACCTTTAAGCTACAGTTGTGTGAGTGATAACGCTTTGTCAATGATGGAGGTCAATGAGAATGAACAGACTGGTTCCAGCTGAGAGAAAAGCGACAGTAACACAATTAACTATGAGCTACAACAGTGACTTACAGAAGATAATCCCTAAACGCACAACACGTCAAACCATAAACTAGATGGACTACAGCAACTAAAAACTACACTGGGATCTACTTGTTTCAACTAAGAACTGGAAACTAAGGCTACAGGGGGCAAAGGCTCAGCCTGATCTAAAGAATTTCGATTTCTGCTGCGGCATGCTGATGGTAGGGTCAGAATTTGGTGAGAATCTGTGATGTGGTGGAACAAGAGATTCGCAGTATGAATATACAGCCGACAAATCTGCAGCAACTGCGTGATATCTTGTCATTATAGACTAGAATCTCTAGTAACTGTTTCTAGGACCTTGCTGAATTAATATCACGAAGAACTCTGGCTGCTGAGGGGAAAAAGAGAAGCCCTTCCAAGCACTAGAAGGCTGTACCTAACAGTTCATGTATGTGCGAGGAGTCTATAAACTAAAGAAATAACTAAACAAGTGATTTTGAGTCGTTAATGAAACTGCGGCTGGCTAAGACTTGATCCTGCGTCACATTGTCCTTCCCTGTGGGAAGCCACACAACATTTACATTGCTCTAACCATTACACCACCAATCCTACAAACAACATGAGTCTAGCAAACTAGACTTACTTCATGTTGCGGGGACGTATGTGGTTATGGTAAAGTCAGCTTACAATAAGCTTCAAATGGGACTATATTGAAATTAGCATTGAACTTATATAACCTTGCAACATGAAGCAACTCTAGTTTGCTAGACATATGTTGCTCACACTCCAACAGAACGTCAAGTTATAAAAACCATTTGTCTCCACTCGCTCCTAACACTCTCACTCATGCTTGCTGGAAGTCAAAGCCCCTCGCACACGAAACCTCTTTAACACCCTAACTTCAACGTTTCCTAGGCCGGCCACTACCCCTCCTTCCCTCCACTACAGATTTCCACGCTCTTCAAGTTATTTTATTTCTTTCCAGCCTCTCTAAATGTCCAAACCACCTAAACAACCCTTCCTCAGCCCTCTGGATAATACTTTTAGTAACCACACACCTCCTAATTTCCAAACTATGGATCCTCTGCATTATATTCACACCACACATTGCCCTCAGATAAAACGTTTCCACTGCCTCCAGCCTTCTCCTTGTTGCAACTTTCACCATTCTTCACACCCATACAAGAGTATTGGTATACTTATACTCTCATACATTCCTTTCATACATCCCCCTTCTATAGATGACGTTCTTTGTCTCCAAAGACACCACAGTATACCACCTTTTTCCCCTCATCAACTTCTGATATAAAGTCTTTCATTATCTAAATTTTTTGTTAATTACATCATCTTACTTTTTTCTATGTTTACTTTCAATTTTCTTCTTATATATACACTATCAAACTCGTCCACCAACCTCTGCAACTTCTCTTCAGAATCATACAAAAGCACAGTGTCATCAGCTAAGAGCAACTGTGACAACTCCCACTTTATGTTAGGATCTTTCTCTTATAATCTTATTCTTGCCAACACCCGAGCATTCGTTACTCTTACAACATAATCCATAAATATATTAAACAACCACGGTGACATCACACATCTCTGTCTAAGGTCTACTTTTACTGGGAAATAATCTCCCTCTCTCCAAGATACGTTTACCTCAGACTCACTATCCTCGTAAAATCTCTTCACTGCTTTCAGTAAACTACCTCCTATTCCATACATTTACAACATCTGCCACATTGCTCACCTATGTACCCTATCATACGCCTTTTTCAAATCCATAAATGCCACAAGAATCTCTGTACACTTATCTAAATACTGTTCACCTGTATATTTCACTATAAACACTTGGTTTACACACCCCCTACCTTTCCTAAAGCCTCATTCTTTACCTGCGAGCCTACTCTCAGTTTTACTCTTAATTTTCTCAATAATAACTCTACAATACACTTTACCAGATATACTCCACAGGCCTATTCCCCTATAATTTTTACAAAGGAAGTGCACAAGCACTGTGGCAATCCCTAGGTACTTTTCCATATCCATTCATTTATTATATAAAAGCAATAAAAGCTTAAAATTATATCCCCTCCTTCTTTTAAAATTTCTGGCTTTATCCCATCAATTCCAGTTGCTTTTCAAGCTTACACTTACCCACTGCCTCACACACTCTCCCCACACTCAGAAGTAGCTCTCCTTAACTCCTGCAAAATGTTATACCTCCCAGTCTAACAGTCTAATACTCGAAATCACAGCTTCACTATATTTATCAACATTTAACAGTTGCTCAAAATATTCCCTCCTTCTCGATACCTCTAAGTCTCCATTTAATAACCTCCTCTCCGATTTTTAGCTGTCAAACACACACACACACACACACACACACACAAACACACACACACACACTCGCACACACACACACACACACACACACACACACACACGCACACACACACACACACACACGCACACACACACACACACACACACACACACACACACACACACACACACACACACACACACACACACACACACACACACACACACACACACACACACACACACACACATCATGGAGAAGATCATCAGGAGGAGAGTGGTGGAGCACCTGGAAAGAAACAAGTGTATAATTGACAACCAGCACGGTTTCAGGGAAGGAAAATCCTGTGTCACAAACCTACTGGAGTTTTATGACAAGGTGACAGAAGTAAGACAAAAGAGAGAGGGGTGGATAGACTGCATTTCTTTGGACTGCAAGAAGGCCTTCGACACAGTTCCTCACAAGAGGTTACTGCAAAAGCTAGAGGATCAGGCACACATAACAGGAAAGGCACTGCAATGGATCAGAGAATACCTGACAGGGAGGCAACAACGAGTCATGGTACGCGACGAGGTGTCAGAGTGGGCGCCTGTGGCAAGCGGGGTTCCACAGGGGTCAGTCCTAGGACCTGTGCTGTTCTTGGTATATGTGAACGACATAACGGAAGGGATAGACTCAGAAGTGTCCTTGTTTGCAGATGATGTGAAGTTAATGAGGAGAATCAAATTGGTCGAGGATCAGGCAGGACTACAAAGAGACCTGGACAGGCTGCAAGCCTGGTCCAGTAACTGGCTCCTTGAGTTTAACCCTGCCAAATGCAAAGTCATGAAGATTGGGGAAGGGCAAAGAAGACTGCAGACACAGTATAGTCTAGGTGGCCAAAGACTGCAAACCTCACTTAAGGAAAAAGATCTGGGGGAGAGCATAACACCGAGCACATCCCCTGAGGTGCACATCAATCAGATAACTGCTGCAGCAGTTTGACCTAAATGCTGCAGCATTTAGGTCCCCTACCAAAATTACTAGCTCACTTGGTTCAAAGGTTCCTATACATTCTCTTAACTTCTCCCAAAATCTCTCTCTCTCTCCTCTACACTTCTCTCTTCTCCAGGTGCATTCACGCTATTTATGACCCACTTTTCACATCCAACCCTTATTTTAATCCACTAAATCCTTGAATTTACACATTTATATTCCCTCTTTTACTTCCATAACTGATCCTTCAACATTATTGCTACTGCCCCTTCCTTAGCTCTAACTCTCTCAGATACTCCTGACTTAATCTCATTTATTTCTCCCCACTGAAACTCACCTACCCCCTTTAGCTTTGTTTCACTTAGGGCCAGGACATCCAACTTCTTTTCATTCATAACATCAGCAATCATCACCTTCTTGTCATCCGCACTACATCTGCGCACATTCAAGCATCCCAGTTTCTTATTGTTAGTAAATGTTTACAGGAGAAGGGGTTACTAGCCCATCACTCCCGGCATTTTAGTCGCCTCGTACGACACGCATGGGTTACGGAGGAAAGATTCTTTTCCACTTCCCCATGGAAAATAGAGGAAATAAAGGAGAACAAGAGCTATTAAGAAAAAAGGACATAAACCTAGATATGTGTATGTATATATATGCATGTGCGTGCTGGTGTAGTGTGACCTAAGTGTAAGTAGGAGTAGCAAGATATACCTATTATCCAGCGTGTTTATGAGACGGAAAAAAGACACCAGTAATCCTACCATCATTTAAAACAGTTACAGGTTTCTGTTTCATAGTCACCTGGTGTCACCTGACATGCCGAACAGTTAAAAATTGTGATTTTGGATTAAATAGCAACGCTCTGCTTGCCGAATATGGCAAGTGAAAATTCGTGTATGCAATAATTTTGCAAAAATCATTCTGAACCTAATGAAAAAATATATTTCATTGTGTTTGCTTATTATTAAATTAATGTAAACTTATCTAAAATGTATTTAGCTGGATTAGGCTAAATTAAATTGCGCTTGTTATAATAAGGTTAGATGAGTTCTAACCTGCACGAGGAGCTCTCATTGCCTCCTGGCAGTGAGAGCCCCTCATGCAGAGGACTTTCTGTTGGCAGTTCTTAACTCCAGCGTTGGCACACACCTCAACCCACAGACCATCTGCATCGGTATTGCCCTTCGACTTGCAGCCCTTGTTCTTGCCGAACACACGTGTATTTGCGAAAGTGAAGCAGCAGACCGATTCGGGAATCATGGTCTTGTGTGACGTAAATCCGAAGGATAGATTGGAAGGTATGAAGATGTTAATAACAATATCAAGAGAAGCCTCACAACTGCCGGATGCCAAGCAATAAGGGAACCACCCCAACTATGGAGATCTGATGGCAGCCAAAAGCATCCAGATGGTATCATCCTTCAAGCCTGGATAGACGGCAAGTAGGTGATGTGGCTTCTGGAGGGAGGACAATGTCTTGTGGGGTCGAATCCTGGCCTGCTGCAGTTTGGTAAATGGCTCAAAACCACTTGTTTAATGGTTTCATTGCTATATAGACTTACAGACTGCTTGTGGAGGAGGGTTTTCAAACTGGAGGAGGCTGAAATTAAGCCTTGAGCATACATCTGCCACGAGTGTCCTCGCAACATGAAGCAAGCCTAGTTCGCTAGTTTCATGTTTATAGGATCGATGGCTCAGATGGTAAGGTGATATATACGTTGTGTGGCCTCTTGAGAAGAGACAATGTGTCGTGGGGTCGAATCCTGGCCTGCCGCAATTTCGTAAATGATTCAGAACCACTTGTTTCATGGTTTCATATATATATATATATACATATATATATATATATATATATATATATATATATATATATATATATATATATATATATATATATATATATATATATATATATATATATATATATATATATATATATATATATATATATATATATATATATATATATATATATATATATATATATATATATACATATATATATATATATATATATATATATATATATATATATATATTTTTATATTTATATATATATATATATATAAATATTTTTATATATATGTATTTTTTATTTTATTATCACACCGGCCGATTCCCACCAAGGCAGGGTGGCCCGAAAAAGAAAAACTTTCACCATCATTCACTCCATCACTGTCTTGCCAGAAGGGTGCTTTACACTACAGTTTTTAAACTGCAACATTAACACCCCTCCTTCAGAGTGCAGGCACTGTACTTCCCATCTCCAGGACTCAAGTCCGGCCTGCCGGTTTCCCTGAATCCCTTCATAAATGTTACTTTGCTCACACTCCAACAGCACGTCAAGTATTAAAAACCATTTGTCTCCATTCACTCCTATCAAACACGCTCAAGCATGCCTGCTGGAAGTCCAAGCCCCTCGCACACAAAACCTCCTTTACCCCCTCCCTCCAACCCTTCCTAGGCCGACCCCTACCCCGCCTTCCTTCCACTACAGACTGATACACTCTTGAAGTCATTCTGTTTCGCTCCATTCTCTCTACATGTCCGAACCACCTCAACAACCCTTCCTCAGCCCTCTGGACAACAGTTTTGGTAATCCCGCACCTCCTCCTAACTTCCAAACTACGAATTCTCTGCATTATATTCACACCACACATTGCCCTCAGACATGACATATATATATATTATATATATATATATATATATATATATATATATATATATATATATATATATATATATATATATATATATATATATATACATACATAACTTATGTATTTCCTGCCTGTGGATTTATCAAAGGTGACTCCATCTAGAACTGCTTCACCTCACCTGTCTGCAGTATATAAGCTGCTTTATTGTGCATGTGCTGCATTCTTATCATGTTTAATGGAATGATCACATCGACTCCAGGCTGAGGGACTGATTACCTCAAAGTCCTTGTCACTTCCAACCATTCTTCTTTGTTTTGGACTGAGGAAGCCACTGGTTGGGGAAGAGTTTTCACAAGATAACCAGGTATGGCACAAGTGTCTAAATTCCTCAAGCTGAAGGTTCTCTGAACCATTTATCTACCACCTATATGTGTAATACCAGACATAAACAACCTACATTTATTATACCAGACATAAACAACCTACATTTATTATACCAGACATAAACAACATACATTTATTATACCAGACATAAACAACCTACATTTATTATACCAGACATAAACAACCTACATTTGTTATACCAGACATAAACAACATACATTTATTATACCTGACATAAACAACCTACATTTGTTATACCAGACATAAACAACCTACATTTATTATACCTGACATAAACAACCTACATTTATTATACCAGACATAAACAACCTACATTTGTTATACCAGACATAAACAACATACATTTATTATACCTGACATAAACAACCTACATTTGTTATACCAGACATAAACAACCTACATTTATTATACCTGACATAAACAACCTACATTTGTTATACCAGACATAAACAACCTAAATTTGTTATACCAGACATAAACAACCTACATTTATTATACCTGACATAAACAACCTACATTTATTATACCAGACATAAACAACCTACATTTGTTATACCAGACATAAACAACATACATTTATTATACCTGACATAAACAACCTACATTTGTTATACCAGACATAAACAACATACATTTATTATACCTGACATAAACAACCTACATTTATTATACCTTACATAAACAACCTACATTTGTTATACCAGACATAAACAACCTACATTTGTTATACCTGACATAAACAACATACATTTATTATACTAGACATAAACAACATACATACGTTATACCTGACATAAACAATATACAAACGTTATACCTGACATAAACAACCTACATATAATAGACATACACAGCCTACATATTATTATATCAGACATAAACAGTCTTTGTATGTTATACTTGACAAATACCGGACATATGTTATGACAGGTAAGCAATTAACCTGTAGGGTTAAATGGAAGAAATTGGAGGGAATGAGTTCCGATCATAGGAAAATTATCATGAGCCCAGTTCCTTGGATCAAGAGACCGTCATTAACATCTATTGAGTGATATTCAGCTTAGACACAGTTGACTGAATTAATGATAAATAATTCACAGAACGGGAGGATCGAACCTATGGCAGGTGAGTCGTGAAACTCACAGGTCAGTGCGCTAACAACTTGTTCAGTTAGTTGTAATAATTCTACCCATGTAGTTATTTTTCTCAAAGTATTATACAGTGGACCCCCGCATAACGATCACCTCCGAATGCGACCAATTATGTAAGTGTATTTATGTAAGTGCGTTTGTACGTGTATGTTTGGGGGTCTAAAATGGACTAATCTACTTCACAATATTCCTTATGGGAACAAATTCGGTCAGTACTGGCACCTGAACATACTTCTGGAGTGAAAAAATATCGTTAACCGGGGGTCCACTGTATTAATTTTTTTAGTCATGCTGCACTATGTATTTCCAACCAGAGTTCTGGTATATATAAGCAAGACAGTTATTTATTTCAGAATATAAGCAAATCACAGAATATACCGGCCTGAGTTTAAGGACTCACAATAACTTCAAACTGTTTCGTGATTTTTGGAGATAATTCTTGTCCTGAATAAAGCAGACTTACCCACAAAAACAGCTGTTTTCAAGGCAGTAGTGACAGCAGTTAGTACAGTTGCTGCAGTTCTCTCCATGCCAGGTGTTGTGTCCCATGTTAACGCCAGCATCGTCGATGCTAGGCTTAGAAATCCCAAAATTATGCACCAAGTCTGTTCAGGTAAGAACAGTTCAACTATATAAGAAAATATTTTGCTTAAGCTAAAATCTTTTAAAAAATTTTGCACAAAATCAACAAGTTGACAAACCATACCACGGGTGGGGTTTGAACCCGCGGTAAGAGAGTCTCAAAACTCCAGACCGTCGCGTTAGCCACTTGAGCTAGAGTTCGTCACGGCCACGCTAGCTGCAGATTCGTCTGTAAAAACTTGCATTTGTGGCCACAGTGGTGCCTGTGCTAACCTTCCTATGGTGTAGAAATATACCTAGTTGGATGAATCTTACTGTGGCTAGCTGGTCTAGTGGCTAACGCGACGGGCTGGAGTTTTGAGACTATCAAAACTCCATATATATGGTTTGTTTGCAATCGTGTCATTACGATTTCGTGAGTCAACAAGTTGCTGAACAATTCACGGAAATTATCTCTACGTCCACAGCAAGATTCGAACCTGCAAACCTTGCATCAGAGCACACAGTACTTTATCCACAATGCCAGACCCCAGATAAGTATGGCCGCCTAAACAGAGCTAGACGATATTTTCCAATATATATATATATATATATATATATATATATATATATATATATATATATATATATATATATATATATAGATATATATATATATATATATAGATATATATATATATATATGTCGTGCCGAATATGTAAAACTGGTCAATTAGCAAGAACTCATTTAAAATTAAGTACTTTCTGAAATTTTCTCTTATACGTTTAAAGATATATTTTTTTCATTAATGTTAATGTAAAAATTTTTAATTTTTCACCAAAAGAATCTTAGAAAACTTACCTAACCTTATTATAACAAGAACAATTTATTTTAGCCTAACCCAACTAAATATATTTTAAATACGTTTACAATAATTTAATACTAAACAAACACAATCAAATATATTTTTTTCGTTAGGTTCAGAATGATTTTGGCGAAATTATTGCATACACAAATTTTCACTTGTCCTATATGGCAAGATGAGCTTTGCTATTTAAGCCAAGATCGCAAGTTCTGCCTATTCGGCACGACATATATATATATATATATATATATATATATATATATATATATATATATATATATATATATATATATATATATATATATATTTATATATATATATATATATATATATATATATATATATATATTATATATATGCAAAACAACCACTCTGAAAGAATAGAGAAATTCCAAGCGCTTTCGTGACTACTCACATTATCAAGGAACTATGAAAGTAATGCATCCAAGGAAGGTATATAAGGGGTCTGGCCAACACCTCACTATCAGATCCCACAACGGTTAAACACCTGACGCGCGCCGACCCAACTGGACAGGTCCTTTGCACAACTCACCAACAAACTATTCTACCAAAGAAAATTTTAAAAATTATTATTTGTCCAGTGTATTATTAAATTCTTCCCAAATTCTATTAATTATAAATGGATTTAATTTATATAAACCAAAGGAAATATTTATATTATTGTCAAAACTGCTTTTTATGAAACAAGATTCAATTATATTCCTGTCGACCATGGACTTTGCTGATACTACTTTCTCAACTTTTTGAAAATCAATTGGATGGTTAAAATCTCTTACATGAATAAATAGAGCATTGGAATCTTGTCCAGTTCTAATGCTATATTTATGTTGTTTTAATCTTAGTTCGAGATTTTTACCAGTTTGACCGTAATAAACTTTATCGCAAATTTTACAAAGAATCTTATAGACACATCCATCAGCATTTTGGGGGGAATTCTTTATCAAAAGTTTTTTTACTGTATCAAGATTTTTGAATACAACTTTAATATTAAAAGTCTTAAGAAGAGAAGGCATATTAACCAAGTTTTGATGGTAAGGGAGAACCAACATATTTTTAGTTGAATAAGGCTGGTTGTCCCTTTTTGGATTATAAAAAGTGTTTCTAGCAACTTTAAAAGATTTATCAATTACATTTCTTGGGTATTTTAAATCATTGCCTATTTCATAAATTTTGGATATTTCCTCATCTATGAACTCAGGACTACAAATTCGTAAAGCTCTCAAAAACATTGATGAGAAAACAGACAGTTTGACTCTATCTTGATGCGAGGAATAATAGTGGACATAGGAACAGTTATTTGTAGGTTTTCTGTAAATTTTAAATTTGAATTCATTATTAAATAGCTTAGCCCATTCTATAAACTTTACTGTTGAGTTTGAAGAAAATAACTCATTGCCTTTCCTAGATGTTTTAATTATTAAGAGTAATAATGAATTCAAATTTAAAATTTACAGAAAACCTGCAAATAACTGTTCCTATGTCCACTATTATTCCTCGCATCAAGATAGAGTCAAACTGTCTGTTTTCTCATAAATGTTTTTGAGAACTTTACGAATTTGTAGTCCTGAGTTCATAGATGAGGAAATATCCAAAATTTATGAAATAGGTAATGATTTAAAATACCCAAGAAATGTAATTGATAAATCTTTTAAAGTTGCTAGAAATACTTTTCACAATCCAAAAAGGGACAACCAGCCTTATTCAACTAAAAATATGTTTTCTCCCTTACCATCAAAACTTGGTTAATATGCCTTCTCTTCTTAAGACTTTTAATATTAAAGTTGTATTCAAAAATCTTGATACAGTAAAAAAACTTTTGATAAAGAATTCCCCCCAAAATGCTGATGGATGTGTCTATAAGATTCTTTGTAAAATTTGTGATCAAGTTTATTACACTGGAGAAATAATAATTTTTTAAAATTTCTTTGGTAGAATAGTTTGTTGGTGAGTTGTGCAAAGGACCTGTCCAGTTGGGCCGGCGCGCGTCAGGTGTTTAATCGTTGTGGGATCTGATAGTGAGGTGTTGGCCAGACCCCTTATATACCTTCCTTGGATGCTTTACTTTCATAGTTCCTTGATAATGTGAGTAGTCACGAAAGCGCTTGGAATTTCTCTATTCTTTCAGAGTGATTGTTTTGCATATATATATATATATATATATATATATATATATATATATATATATATATATATATATATATATATATATATATATATATATATATATATATATATATATATATATATATATATATATATATGTCGTGCCGAATAGGTAAAATTGGTCAATTAGCAAGAACTCATTTAAAATTAAGTCCTTTCTGAAATTTTCTCTTATACGTTTAAAGATATATTTTTTTCATTAATGTTAATGTAAAAAATTTTAATTTTGCACCAAAAGAATCTTAGAAAACTTACCTAACCTTGTTATAGCAAGAACAATTTATTTTAGCCTAACCCAACTAAATATATTTTAAATATCTTTACAATAATTTAGTACTAAACAAACATAGTGAAATCATTTTTTTTTCGTTAGGTTCAGAATGATTTTGGCGAAATTATTGCATACACAAATTTTCACTTGTCCTATATGGCAAGATGAACGTTGCTATTTGAGCCAAGATCGCAAGTTCTGCCTATTCGGCACGACATATATATATATATATATATATATATATATATATATATATATATATATATATATATATATATATATATATATATATATATATATATATATATATATATATATATAAATATAAGGAGGTACCACCTCAAGAACTGTTCTGGGGACCCTCATCCTCAGAGAAAAGAATAAACTTGCTTCAGGGAAAACTCAAGGTTCTCCCTGAAGCTGTTTGAGAATTTTCTCCTACCACCCCCTATTTTTAATTAATATATATTTTATTTAAAGACAAAATACATTGACAAAACATTCACAAAAATATTCGAGCTACATCTCGAATACTTTGTCCGGCTCCCCGGCGGTGGGCTGCGTGCCCAGAATGCTGCAGGCATATCCTCTCTGGATCACAGCACTGAATCTCTGAAAGAGGAAGCTGGTCGCCCTGTGGGCCTTGGTTTCTATGATAAGCTTTTCATCCAGCTCTTTGAGGAACTTTAGAGTACACTTGCCCCATTCTCCAAGGGTCTCCGACCCTATTAGGATGAAGTTATAGCAATGGGGAAGGTCTTCATATTTGCGGATCTTCTGGGTCTCCCTGTGGCTGGCAGCTCCACCCCATTCACCTTTGGAGTATGGCAAGTAGGTGTCTGCCAATGTGGTGGCACAGGTGTAGTCCCAGGCAATCTGCTTTCCATTCTTCCAGAGTAGCATTGTGGCTCCATCAGGACGCTTTTGGCTTCCGTCAGTTTTCTGCACTTGGGGTTCCTGTTTAGCTGGGCAACGGGCTGTGGCGAGGCTTCTCTTTATGATGTCATTGACCTCTTCATGTCTGGCATACTTCCCTTCTGCTGTGTGACACATGAGACCGTGAAGTCCGAATTCATCAGCTGTCGCCCTGCCGCAAATACACCTATGTTTGGTGAGGATGGGGCGGCTAGGCGAAGAGCAACACCAATCCAAAAGGCCTGTGGGTCGAGTCGAGTGCCCAGGGAGGAATTGGGAACAGCTAACAAGAAATCTCCTGAGTATGGTGCCGTCACTGCCAGGAGACGAACTTTGTCCTTTCCTGAAGCGTTGGTGAGCATTGTGTTGGCGATTTTTTCCATGATTGGTTTGTCCCAGTGGGACTGTTTGTGCTCTTTGGGAGGAGTTGGTCTACTGGAGGAGTCTGCAAGGTTGTCCCACCGCATTGCTGCTTCAGTAAACCTGGAGTCTTGAGCTCCTACCACGTCTCTCAAGCGTTCGGAGACAACTTCTTGACTAATGCAGTGGAAGCCAAACACGAAGACAAAAAAGCAGGTAAAGCAACAAGCGTTACTTTGCACACCCCTATACCTCCCAGTCGCACTGGGAGGGTTGCCTGATCCCATTGCTGATCCTCTAGTAACAGGTTCAGGGCCTTCTTAAAGGTTGATCTCAGGTGTGAGTTGTCAAAAGAGGGTGCACACCTCAGGAAGTGAGTCTTGGCATAGTAAGACACCCTATGAGGAGATACAAAGCATTGTGGGCATCAAGATCGCTTATTCTCTCCTCCATTCTCATCAGGTCATTCAATTTTTCCTTGAGGACAGTGTTGATGGCCTGGTGACTCAGCAGTGCTCCCAAGAGGGTACTGTTGGACCGAGTGGTAGTAGAGAAATCCAGGAGGATTCTTCGCATGGCATTGATTATTTCCTGATTTCCTGTGATGATTTCACACTTGGATGGATTGAGGATGAGTCCCAAGTCTTCTCCCTGTGTTTTCACTAGTTGTAGGTCCTCTAACAGGGACTCTTCAGTACCTGCCAGAGTGTCATCATCCAGATATTGAGCTCACTGCGTAGGCTGGAAGTTAGTTCTCTTACTGCCAAGCAGAAGAGAAGTGGAAAGGGTGGGTCACCCTGCTGAACACCCTCTGATGAGAGAATTTCAAATTCTCTAAACAAAAGAATTGAGGGTTTGCTGTAGCCAGCTGAAATGAAGGAAAAAGGGCTGTGGAACCAATCCCAAACGACCAGCAAGACAACATCTCTCTTCACCATATTAAAGGCATTTCTAAAATCAAGTTTGACTATGGCCTTGTCTTCTGGTAGGTCCCTGATGTAGGCCCTTGTCGCATGAGCTGTGGCTTCACTGCCTTGGGAGACCCCAAAGCCCAGTTGGTGTAGCTGGAATAAACTGGCAGCTTCTATGCGAATGTTTCTTACTGCTGCTTTGGCAACGAGATGGCGAAGAGTGTTTCCAACAGCAATGGGTCTGATTCCCCCATCCTTCCTCTTCAAAGCACATAGTTAGGCTCCAAAAAAGAAAGGTTTAATTTCTTCTGGGATTCACCCAGCCAGGCAGTTGTTGACGAAAGTTGTTAACTCAGTGAGAAGAAGTGATGCAGATGCACCGAGTACTGGATTTACCATCTCTTTGAGGTGTTGTGGTCGAATTCCAGTGTAACCTCCTGCAGATCCTGCTGGAAATGACACAATCGCCTTATAGACTTCTGATTCTGGTAAAATTAATTGTTCAATGATACGGTCTTCCTGTGGGTTATTGTTGATGGCTATGTTGTCCCTAGTTGGATGCTTGTCTCTTAGTGCTTGGGCTGTGGTCTCATCTTTGGGGGCTACAATGTCGCCACTTGTAATTATTCTGATCGCTCCCACTGTGTTACCTTCATCGATTTTTTTGCTAACCTGTGCACAAAATTTTCTAGTTTTCAGTGGAACTTTTCTTGGGTCTACCTCTGGGATTCCTACGATGATGGGGCAGAGGGACACAATTATCCGTTCTCGGGTAGTTGTGCACTGCCATGATGACTGATGTGTTTAGGTAAGACATATGCAACAGTTAGGTATCTTTATTTCGAAACGTTTCGCCTACACAGTAGGCTTCTTCAGTCGAGTACAGAAAAGTTGATAGAAGCAGAAGAGACTTGAAGACGATGTAATCAGTCCATCACCCTTAAAGTTTTGAGGTGGTCAGTCCCTCAGTCTGGAGAAGAGTATTGTTCCATTGTCTGGAATAATATGGAGTTGAAGTGATAGGATGGAGCCTTACATAGCGAAAGGAGGTGAGACGTAGGTCACTAGTAGAGTAAGAATGTAGACATTGAGAGGTCAGGTCCCTCTCAAATCCAGCCGTTCTCACTAGTAGAGGTTGTTGAAGTGGTTCCAAGTCTGTACCAAGATACCCTTGTGTTGCAGTGTCTGACAGATTGAACATTAAAATGGTATAAAATACCGACAGGTTGTTTAGGTAAGACACATATGCAACAGTTAGGTATCTTTATTATGAAACGTTTCGCCTACACAGTAGGCTTCTTCAGTCGAGTACAGCTTCAACTCCATATTATTCCAGACAATGGAACAATACTCTTCTCCAGACTGAGGGACTGACCACCTCAAAACTTTAAGGGTGATAGACTGATTACATCGTCTTCAAGTATCTTCTGCTTCTATCAACTTTTCTGTACTCGACTGAAGAAGCCTACTGTGTAGGCGAAACGTTTCGAAATAAAGATACCTAACTGTTGCATATGTGTCTTACCTAACAATCTGTCGGTATTTTATACCATTTTATTGTTCACTATGACTGATGTGGTTAGCAGTTTGTCTCGTCTTTCAGGAACTGCAAGACAGACATTGCCAAACAGGAGTAGGTTGCACCATGCTTGGATGGTGCCTCGGGCTTCTAAGTTTGTAGAACCTCCATTCACCTGCTTAAGAAGGTCTGTGAATTTCCCTGCTGCATATGGGCGAGCCGCTTTAGGGATGTGGGATAGGGTACTGTTAGCAGTGGATTTGAATGCCAACAGAAGGTTATTGCAAGTGAGGAAGTTGCCATTGGAATTGTCATCTGCCTGTGGAGGCTGTGGGCTGCTCTCTGCTGGGGGCATATGTGATCATGCACACCCATTGTGTGCACGAATGCGACCATCCCTGTTGCGTGCTAGAAACTCTCCACACACCTGACATGTGCCTCTTCTTTCATTGTTGGGTGCATTGTTTCCCTGGCTTTGTGGCTGGCTGGCTGCATCGTCTGCCATAACTCAAACTGTGTGGTAAGCCCAGGCTGAAAGGAAAATGGTGCATGACACATACCACATGTGGTTCATGGTGGTGGTGGGGGGAGGAGAGGGGTCTCCCATCCTTGTGTTCGGTGGTGGAAGAAAGGGAGGAGTGGAAGATGTGTGATGAGGCAGAGTAGGGCACTCACTCCCTCCCAGACACGTCACTTAGAGTGACGTGACGTGACGTCACTATACACCACTATACACCACTATGCTCTATACACAGCCCCAATATAAATGGCACAGCGCTATACACTACACATGCTATGCGCATACCATGCACATGGTAAGTATGTACTACGCACTATGCACTCTATACACTATACACACAGCGAACAAACACTACATTGTCGTAACACGAGCACACGGTGTATGCGCGCCTGTTTGGAGAAGGGGAAGGCGGGGGTAGGTCAGTTTTATCCCTCAACCTCCGCCTCCTCCTCCTCATCCATGAGGCCTTTCCTCGCCGACTGTTATGTTCACTCACTTAATTCACATACACAACACCTTTCTTGATTTTGAAGGGAGAGAGGAAATGCACAGTTTTCTAGCCTTTTCCAGCTCGAGCAGCAGATATTCACACACCAGCCTGTTGATGACAATCCTGGTAGTTCTTAATTGAACGTTATTGTGCCAAAACCACAGAGCAGGATGCCCACAGCCTCTCTCTGGCAGAGGCGCCAGTATATATATATATATATATATATATATATATATATATATATATATATATATATATATATATATATATATATATATATATATATATATATATATATATATATATATATATATATATATATATATATATATATAAGTAGTGAACTTTTCTTCTGGGGCGTCCCTTCCGGTTTAGGGCCTTCCACTGGGGCGTCCCTTCCGGTTTAGGCCTTCTACACGGAGCTCCCTTCCGGTCTAGGACCAGCAGCTGGAGGGTCACCTTTTCACACCTAGGTGTTACTTCCGGTTTTGACCATGACCTCACCCTCGAGACTACCTCACCCTTGATCCCCCAACCAATACCCCCACCCACGACCCCCCCCCCCCTTCGCGACCCCGCCGTCGCGCCGCGCGCCCGCCCGCGCGCCCGCCCGCGCCCTTCGCGACCCCCACCCGCGCGCCCGCCCGCGCGCCCTGCCCCGCCCGCGCGCCCCGCCCCGCCCGCGCGCCCCGCCCGCGCCCTTCGCGACCCCCGCCTGCGCCTTCTGCTGCGCCTTCTGCAGCGTCATCCGGATCGCCCCCGCGCCTCGAATTTTTTTTCTTATGATCTCCTTGGATCAAGGTTTTTGGATTCTCCCCTATGGGGTTTTCGAAATTCCTCGGATCAAGTTTTTGGAATCCCCCCTCTGGGTATAAGCATTCAAATGAACTCCTCCTATGGGGCATGCTTACTACAGGTCTAAACGAGTGTGACGTCAGTATTCCTCTCATTAAGTTAAATGAACTAAAAAGGACCACGCGCACACAGGTTGAATCTTGTATACCCTTTTAATTAATAAGGGACCATAGTAGTGACGTCACGCGCACAGGCTGAATCATGTCGACCCTATGTCAGTGACGTCAGTATTCCTCTCATTAAGTTAAATGAACTAAAAAGGACCCAGCACACAGGTTGAATCTTGTCTACCCTTTTAGTTAATAAGGGGACATAGTAGTGACGTCACGTGTTGACCCAGAACACAGGCTGAATCTTGTCGATCCTTTTTAATTCATTCAAGTTAATAAGGGGGACACTTACCTTCTGTCAGTGACGTCACACATACAAGCTGAATCATGTCGAACTTTTTAATTCATTCAAGTTAATAAGGGGATATAGTACCTACATCATAGGGAAAACATTTTCATCATCAGAAAGACACATTTCAGGATAACACTAATACACAATATTTATTTTTCATTATTTATTATACAGCCATTACATTTCTGGTAATACAAACAAATACAATTTCATTGAAAAAAGCTACAATTCATTGACTAAAATCAACGTAGAGTAATTTTTCTTCTCTTGTAGAATTTCTGTGCATTTTGTTCAGGGTCATCATCTTCTTCCTCATCTGTTATACAATAAACTTCTGGGGGGGAAGCTGGTGGATAATAAATGGGGGAATCCTCATCCGGGGAAACTGGTGGATAATTTATGGGGGAAGCTGGCGGATAATTTATGGGGGAATCCTCATCCATACATGAATTAGGTTGGGAATTTGTCATAAAATATTCCATCTCGCTCCATACGCATTTATCACAATAACAACTACTAACACATTCTCCACTCATATGAGACTGGGGAGAAGGGTCGATCTCGGCGTGGGTAGGAGTTACAATATCCTGGATAAAAGCATTAACATCAACCACCTGAGTAGGAGGCACAGTCTCAACATCCACATGAGGTCGGGGAGAATTCTCGTTGGTAGGAGGGGTAGCAACAGCATCTCCATATGGATGGGTAGGAGGCTGGGTGGATCTCGCTCCTAACAATCCCATCAACTCGCAAATCATTTGCTCCTGTCGGATTTGATTTGCGCGAATAAGTTCCAACAACCGCATTATATTCGCATCTGGCAAAGAAAAAATTTTCTCGATTAGAAGAAGAATAAGGCATATCTTTAATTGCATTAAAAAGTTTTATTGGTTAATACATTACACTTCTAAAATCATTTATGTGTACAAAAGATTTTTTCAATATTAGAACAAGATTCACTCAGATAATGAACAAAAATCACTTACCATTTACCGCAGGTGGATTATTCCGACATACACAGGGATGCAGTCTTCTCTCCTCCTCGCAGACACCTCCAACGGAGTACTGAATTGGATTCATCCTTGACCCAACTTGAATGACAGTAGATGCAAAGAGTGACCCAGCACGGGCATTTATAGCAGCGTTATGACCTTTCGCCCCGCCTCTAACCTTTCGCCCCGCCTCTAAACGCCTCTACCCCACCGTATTATAATTCCAATATTTTACACAGATTTTCATAATTCCACGTTGAATTATTAGCAAATACACTTGAACATGAGGGTATATTGAAATGCTCATATGCATATTTCATTATAAATTGGTCATTCTTTAATTTATTTCTACCAAAATCTTTAAACAAATATGGTATAATTTTCTTTACACTATAATTTGTTAACTTATACACAAAATATATAGCATATAAGACGCACAACAATGATTTTTCATGTTGAATCCTCTGATTAATACCGTACATGAAATTTCTCTTGTATATAATTTTCTCATATATATTTGTATAATGTTTTAAATCCACCCCGAAACTATCTAAATATAATAATATGTGTTTGTTCACATATATAGTTATCCAATGACCAATATTTTCATCTTGATCGTTCAATATATTAATGATGAAAATTACCGGCTTATCTTTTATCCTCATAATAACTTCATTTATATTATTTGCGGCAAAACATCCCAAATACGAGGCGTATCTTCCCGTATGATGTTTCAAGGCAATATTTATCTCTTCACAATTCATGATCTATACTCGCGTATGCACTATCACTGTTCTATTTTCATTTATATTTAAAATCGCATTAGTTTCACCAAACATCAGACAAATTCTATTCTCATCTTTCGGTTTACCAAATGTCATATCTATTCTCAAATTACCATTCTTCTCGACAGATATAGCATTCTTAACCTGTTCACTTCTCAGGTCAACACCTAATATAGTTCTGCCTTGGAGAAAACTCTTATATGTAATCAGATGATCAGTCTCCAAACCCAGAGATTTCAAGGTAGCGTAATATAACCTACTCGCGTGGGTAGGGAACTTACAGTCAATATTTCAAGGTAGCGTAATATAACCTACTCGCATGTGTAGGAAACTTACAGTCAATATTAAGAATCATTTCTGAATTAATTGTAACCCCGAAATGATTCAAATCTTCATGTTGAAAATATAATGGATTAAAATTATATCCTCCATCATATGTCTTCATATCAACTAATATAATAAATATCTTATCGGGTATGACTTGTCCCCAAGGATTATCTGCGATCAATTGTGTTTGATTAGACGTCAGAATATATGATTTAAATAATGTCTTCTTGAACAGATATTCACACCCCTGCGGGTTTGCCCTCATGCTTGAATTCAATGCAATTAATGCATTCGTATACGGAATAACTTTATCGATCCATAATTTAATGGAATTAATATTATATTTATATGTTTTTCCGCTTAATGGAGTCATAATTGCCCATGCGGGTGAATGCATTTCAAGTCTCAATCGACATTCGACACTATCCAGGATATATTCGTGAAAACTACTCACATCCAGCATCAAAGGGAAACAAGTATTCACTTCATTCGTTAATTTACCTTCGTCTTTCTTAATATCATCTAAATCAGCTGTTGTAATAGTACTACTTGCTGTGTCTTTATTACGAAAGAATGCTATTCTTCCCAATGTATCTAATTTTGATGGGGATAAATGCTTAAGCAGTTTAATATAACCCGTATATGAATAAAATGGATTCGATTCTATAAGTTGTTCATTGAGATACAAACACACAGATTTGAATATTGTCTGACTTATAGAGTTCACAAATATGACCTTATCATTATCTCCCAGTGCACTCCCATCCTCATTTGTTATATTTATGTTCATTTCCAAGGCCAGACTCGTTAAATCTAAAAAATGACCTTCTGAACTTTGTATTCTAAATTCGAGAAATTTATCAGATAATTGATTTACTGGTAATACTTCACATGTGCGTCTAGCTGCTATTGAGGATTCAATAATGGTATGTCCTGGTAATTTTGGGAATCCATCAGTTATGGAATGAGAATAAGTGGGGACTGGGGCGTTGAGTCCCCCCGGTGTAACGTATAGAGCACCAGCCGACATACTAACAATATGACAGTTAACAATAAACTAAAATTAATTAAATATTCCACTTTCTTTTATTATTAAATTTCAATCGTTTCAAACCAATCTTTCTACTTCCTCCGGATAATAACTTCTGTCCGACACCTTCAATGATTCTACGCCTCTATTTCTCGCAGAATTTTTCAATGCAATACCATTATTAACATCGTTCAACACATTTTGTCCGTATTGTAATACTCCCGGAGCAAAGGTATTCAATAAGAATGGTAATGCTTTTCTGGCCATCCCACCGAGAAATGACAATAATCCTCCGCCCCTCCCTCTAGCTTTATATAATATAATATCATCTAAACCTCCCCCTTTCACCCTCGAAGTATCAAAGAGTTTCAGGAATGATTCCACTGAAGGAGGAGAGAAACTGGTTCTCATCTTGACGGTTCGTTCAATATTAACTCAACTTGATCATTCACCCTCGTTTTATAGGTCTTAAATGTAGTACACATACAGTAGAACACTTGTCATTATATTGAATTAACCTTCCTTTCTGATCAGCGAGCTTAATACTCACTTGATCAATTATCTTTTTATTAAGTGGTTTATACATTGTGGGGTCATAATTAGATCTTAATGTATTAATATCAACTACTCCCAAAAGAGATACCAACTGATCGCCAAAATTAATGGGATCAATCAAATCGCTATATATTAACATATAATTAATACCTGATTCAGGATCGGGTGGGTTTACCGCCTTCACACCAGACTCGTTAAAAATAATCTCTTTTTTATTGGTAAAGACATACAAAATTTCATTACCTGAGAACCCTAGCATATCGCTTCCTTCTTTATCAAATTCCAACCCCACATAACCGCTAGTAATATCAGAAGGTAGTATAATTTTTTTTTTCAAGTTAATAACCACTCTGTTTATTCCTGGATGATATGTGAACACAATTGAGTTTTTGTGGATGATAATACCCGTTGTATGTTTAACTGCTATTAAGAGATTTGCATTAATATCCTCATTTATTGCCTCTAAAATCCTTGCCATATCACCTCCAATAATTTTGCTCATATCAATTTTATGCATATATTTATTTACTGTAGATTTCTCATATGTAATACATATCTTCAAATTCTTTTGTGGTATATAATGCGTCTTGGGGTAAATTATATTTTTCAGAGCAACCTCATAATCAATTTTATTATCTAATATAATGGGGTCATATAATTTATTAATGAAAGCCGAAGGTGTATTGGCGGGAAATAAATCGAGACTTGAATCGCTACAGACGTATAGAAGACGTTCAGCCATCTCCACACTCTTATAACACACACTGAGTAAAAACATAACATGACAGAGTTTATATACTCACCTAATATGTTATCCACGATGTTTCTCTCCTTACACCGCCTCCTTTATGTAATAATTGTTTTCTCACTTTTGTATTCCTCACAAAATCAAAATGTATACCTGATATATTTAATAAATGCTTTATTTCTGTTAAGTAATCAGAATCGATTCTTCTCGCTGATTTCACATTATTTTCTGATAAAACATTTAATATTTCAATAATATTACGTCCAGTAATGGGGGTAAGAAGGTCACCATTCTCATCCCAACTCACCAAAGGATTTCTTTGCAATAATACCAACATTGATTTCACATATTCTATATTTCTCGCACTCACTCTTATGTGCATGAATCTTGACAAATCTGGGGTTTTCTGAGGTTTCACCGAGGTGAGAGCAGGTGGGTTGACCTGCCTAGCGGGAGTAGTCTTAAACTTGCGTTTAACACCACGCTTCAAGCATGCCCCACCACCACCCCCTTCTAAATTCTCGTCACCCTCCGATTTTACTAACTCAAGAGGTTTCCGATTCATAACTGAAGTTGGTACAAGATAAAATTCTTTCATGATTTATTAAACAATCTCGAAATAATATTTACTGCTAGAGGTAATATAATGCCAAGAAGATTTCCACCTCTGATACTCAGCAAATATTTCTTTTTACGCTGAAAACCGATTTTCTTACAAGCTAATGATTTAATCTCGTTCTTGTACTTTTTAAATATTTTAGGGTCTAATGGTATTTTATTCTTAATCAAATTCTTGAAAATCTCACTGATACAACTTATGTGAGTTTTCTTAAACTGTTGTAATAAACTCTTCCGATGATTGCGTGGGAGACTATTAAGTAATGTAATTAATTCTTTAAATTTTTCTAATAATGATTTTTTCATTGTACCTTCAACAAATCTCCTTCTTTAACCCACGAATTAAAAGTGGAATCATAACCTTTATAAGATACCAAATAATGCGTAATTCCACCAATTTTTTTTCGTTTCAATACTCTGTCGATAATATATTCTGGAGGTGGTATGACTGGGGTCAATTCTTCGCGATAAAATGTTCCTTTAATCTTTTCACCTTTCAAATCTTTCAAATGATATGTTGTTATAGGTTGAGAATTATTAATTCTATATATTTTAAATATTTCCTCTGTATTTTGTGTGTGAAACCCTCGGTTAAACGCGGATGATCTGCTAAGAGTCACTCTTGTTGTGTCTCCAACAGCCAATTTCTTACTGATTCGTTTCTTATTGGATCTTCCATTTTTATAATTTATCCGAAACTGATTCCTTATATCATTCAATGACGTAATACCATGGACTTGCAATGGGGTTTTACCGCCAATCCCCGAGTGCGGAGATGAATTATACGCATCTACTAATTCATTTAACACTTTTGAATAATTAAATGTATTGGCACTTGTCATATACTTGTATAATTTACGTTTCATCGTTTGCAAGCCTCTCTCTGCAATGGAAGCTTTTGTTTCTTTCGAAAATACATGATATAACTTTATATGCTTACTCTGGAGATAATTCTGTACCTGTTTATTTAGAAACTCCCTGCCTTTATCTGTAAATAATCTCGATATATTCTTCGCCTTTTCATTCTCCAATATGTTTTGTAATGCATGTAAAGTGCTCGGTCCGTCTTTCTTTTTCATGAGTACTGCTTGTAAATATCTTGAAAAAACATCGATACACACGAGAATGTATTTATATCCATCATTATATCTGGATAATTTAGACATATCACCCAAATCACAGGTTAATATCACTCTGGGTTTAGGAGCAATTATTTTCCTACGAGGAAACTTCTTAGGTTTAAGAAAGTATAAAGTATATGATCTTTCTGAATTTAAGAAATTTCTGACCTCTTTCAAGGTTATGGACGGATCGATCTTTTTTACAGCTGTATATAAACTGTTTACCCCAGAGAATGACCCAGCAGATCCAGGATCTCTATAAACCTTTTCAATTAATTTTGCTCGCTCCATTGGTATACAATTTCGTAGGAATCCTGCCGTAACACATTGGTTCGCAACTGTAATGCTTCTGGTGTATTTAATGCAAGGTCTATGAATAAATAACCAAAGGGTGATCGTTTTATAGCAGATTTATATATATTTACAAATTCCTTATTTTTTCCGAACACTTGTCGCCCCAGAATCTCTACTTGTCCAAGATCCCTCATTTTAAATAAAGCAAAATGCGTGGCGTTTAAAGCCATGGTACGACTATATCGTCCTCCGTGAAATATATTTTGAGTAATCAGAATAATGCTTATATTATGATGTCTACCTTTAGTAAAACATTCGAGAATAATTTCACTGTTACCTGCTTTTAAAAATAGATCATCAACAATAATTATTATATTTTCATCAGGTGATGCAATGACATTCTGCGGGTCGATAATATCGTTACTTAATGTTAATTTATGAGTTATCTCTGAATCTTGTTCTAAGGGATGTGATGTCACCCCGCATATTATAATGTTATGAAATTTCTCGTGGTATAACTTTATTAATTTTGATGTGAAATAAGATTTGCCACTATTCGAATAACCGGCAATGATAATCCTTGATGGATAACGAAATATATCAACGTCAGCAGATGTGTATGTTGTCAAGTTCAACATCTTCCCCTTATTATTTTAAAATGATCTAAAAGCTTCCTCTCTTTAAGTTGAATGAACTAAAAAGGGTGTTTACCATAGAGAGGCGTCTTGTACACTGTAAGTCTTAATGGGTTTTCAAGATATATAATACTTTTAGTTCAATAAGGGGACACAGTTAATGTGGAGCAGGACTGCCTCACCAAAATTAGTTGCTTTAGGGTGGCGATTGACCCAGGTGTTCATGATTATCTTAAATCTACCTTGGGTGTGAACCGCATTACATGGCGCCTGTCTGTCCTGAGTTGACGCAGGTGTTATGTTCTACCTTGGGTGTGAACCGCATTACACCATGTGTTGGGGGAAGGGGTGACCCACAATGAGTCTCTCAGAGCGAGGACAGTGCTTCCATCCGTGACTGACCTCATCTTTCCCCATATTATTTTAAAATGAACTAAAAGTTTCCTCTCATTAAGTTAAAGGACCTCATCTTCCAACGCTGAACCACATATCATGCTGTCTGTCTGACCTGTGTTGACCCAGGTGTTCGGTAAGGCGATGATTATCTTAAATCTACCTTAGGTGTGAACCGCATTATACAGTGGTGTCGGGGGGAGGGGGCGGCCTATATAAGCTCAATGAGACACTCAGAGCGAGGACAGTGCTTCCATCCATCATCCGTGACTGACCTCATCTTCCCCATATTATTTTAAAATGAACTAAAAGTTTCCTCTCATTAAGTTAAAGGACCTCATCTTCCAACGCTGAACCGCACAACATGGAGAAAGGTAAGTTATACTTAGAAAATTCTTGTTTTTTTTACATGTTTAATTTTTGTTGAAGCATACGAGTGAAATGTTTACTGGGTTAGTGCGTTAATAAGTGAAATTTTTAATGGGTTAGTGTGTTAAATAAGTGAATTGGTGAAGAGGAGATTGTTAGAAAATTCTTGATAAGCGTTGAAACAGTTTTTACATGTTTAATGATTTGGGTTAATTTTTGTTGAAGCATACGAGTGAAATTTGGGTTAATTTTTGTTGAAGCATACGAGTGAAATGTTTACTGGGTTAGTGTGTTAAATAAGTGAAATTCTTAACAGGGGATAGCATATATTCGAAATACTTGGAAGCATTGGTGAAGAGAAGATTATCGATTAGAAAGCAGCGTTCGTTGGTAATCGAGAAAGGCGGTGTACAACGCAATGAAAGGTTATTGCAATTGGATAATGAGTGGGCACGTGTAGATGCTTTATGGAAGAAGGCTATAGAAACAGGTATGTAACCAATTTGTGATCTTTTGTTGTTGTGAAAATGTGCTAGTCACTCGAGAAAAGATTTTTTGTTCTATTCATTGAAATCTTAATATTTTGGGGGTATGAAATGGATATGCTTTTTTTTTTCCTCTGTTCATTGAAATCTTAATATTTTTTTGGGTTATGAATTGGATGTGCTTGTTTTTCCTCTGTTCATTGAAATCTTAATATTTTTTTGGGTTATGAATTGGATATACTTTTTTCCTCTGCAGGAAATACACCTGGTAGTAATGTCGCACAGCTTGGTGGTGAGAGTGCTAGTGTTGGTACCTCACAATGCGGAGGTGCGGGTACTTCTGTCCCCATTAATGATGATGAGAGAGCAACTACCTCGCATGACGTGTCTGACACGCATAATAGTGAAGATGAGACCCCAGAAGTTATTACATATATCCAGAATTTTAGAGGTAGACATACAGTGAGGAAATATAGTGTTCCTTCATCTTATAACAGAGAGTTAAGAATGTATTTACATGTTTATAGGGATTATTTTATAGAACAGATGCGAGATATGTATGATAGATCACCTCTAGCAATGTCGCTCAGAATCCACCCAATTATAGTTATAAGGACATTACGTCAAAACATATCGGGTGATGATCAAAATGGACAATTTGTGATAAATTTAGCGTTTGAGTTAGTAAGTGAAGAGGAAATCTCTGAAGTATTTGATCGATGGGTGGGAACGATATTAGAAAGATACGAGTCAGAGTTGCAAGATCAGGAAGGATCTGGCTGGATCATAGATCAAATCGAATCTTTCAGTATCGAATATGTTAAAGTAGAATTCAGAGTGGAAGTGGGATCATATGTGGCATATCCCGAGAAACTGCGAGGGAACCAATATGTATTTAATCCAGAGATTAATGATGGGTTATGTGTACTGCGTGCTTTTGCTGCCTATCAATGTCATAAAAAGAACATGCCATGGTATCATATTCGCAGAGCAGTTACTACTAAGAGAGGTTGTCTTAATCATGCAAAAACTTCTATAGATGATTTCCCCATTACGCGTGATAAGTTAGGTATATTAGAGAAGGAAAATAAAGTGTCATTATATGTTTATCAATTAAGAAAGGATCAAGATAGGACATTTATGGCTATGTGTCGTAAGGGGAATAAGAAATATAAGGACATTATGTGCGCGTTATTGTTGAATGAAAGACATTTGGTTTTAATCAAAGATTTTGACGGGTATGTTAGAACGATAATGACAGAAAAAGGTGTAAAGAAGCACTGTCATAGTTGTTTGATGAAGTTGAATACACAGGAAGAGTTAGATATCCACGAAGATGGATGTAAAATCAATCAGGTTCTCGTATTCCCCCCGGAAGGAACAACAGTACACTTTGAAAATTTTAGTCATACGCATTCCAACGAATATATCGGTGTATTTGATTTGGAATGTGCATTAGACACAACTCTCCCGGCAGGTAAAATTGAGTCTCGTCATAAAGCCATTGCCTATTGTTATATTATATTTGATCGCAAAGGAGAAATAGTGTGTATAAAGAGTTATAAGGGGGAGGATGCTGTTAATCATTTCATTTTAAATGTTAGTGGTGAATGGAATAAAATAAAGTTTAGAAGACAGTATCATGAAATCCATATGTCAGAGGAGGATAAGATGAGACATGATTCTCAGAACACTTGTGAATTATGTGGTAACACCTTCAAAAACCCCAAAGACAAACATAAACACCATGACCATACTTTAAATTTCAATAATTATATTGGAGCCTATTGTGCACGTTGTAATATGCAGTGTAAAGACAAGAGAGAGAAATTATTGCTTTTTTGTCATAACATGTCGTATGATTTAGGAATAATTTTAAAGGAATTGAATGTTGATAAATATAACGTTGAAATTCATTCGAAACAAGGATTCAAATTCTTGAAAGTAGAGATAGGTAAGGTTAGGTTTCAGGATTCTCTGTCTTTATTGAATGGATCTCTTTCCACGTTAGCAGAACAACATATCAAGGCGGGTAAATCCCTGAAATATACAGAGACTATTCTGAAAGATGTGCCTCGGGATGTCTTACCTTTATTATGTAAAGGAAAACAAATTTTGTGTTATGATTATATTGATAGTTTAAAGAAGCTCGATGAAACAAAATTACCGAGTAAAGATCATTTTTTTAATTCTTTGAGAAATAGCGCTATCAGCCAAGAAGATTATGAACATGCATTGAAAGTGTTTGAGTTGGGTAAATGTAAGACTTTAGGAGATTACTTGATGTTATATCTCAAGACAGATGTTGGTTTGTTAGCCGATGTCTTCATGGAGTGGCGTAAAACACTCAAAGATATTTATAAGTTAGACGTTAGTAATTATATAAGTTTACCATCATTCAGTTGGGATGCATTCCTATTGAAAACTAATGTAAGATTAGATATGTTATATTCCCATGAATTATATGACTTGATTAAAAGGAATCTCAGAGGTGGGTTTACGTGCGCAATTAATCAGTATTCTAAAGCAGATAATCCCCTAATTAACCCTAATTTTGATGTTGAGAGTGGAATGGGCACTCATATTTTATATCTAGATTTTAATTCTTTGTATGCTAGTGCGATGGTTGAAGCTCTTCCACAGAATGGTATCAGAAAATTATCGAATGACGAGAAGAATGCTTTCCTCGATGTGGGATTAAGTAATGTTTCCTGCGATGGTCAAAAGGGATATTGGATAGAATGTGATACCAAGCACATATCCCCCGAGGTAGCTAGGCTCACTGATGAACTTCCTTTAATATTATCACATATGAATATATCAGAAGAGATGTTATCTCCTTATTGTGAATCTATATTGAAAAATGAAGGTAGAAAGATCCCCAAATCTAATGGGAAATTAGTGGGCAGTCATTTACCTCAGAAAAATTATTTAATCAGTCTAGAATTGTTACAGTTATTACTGGAACTTGGGTTAGAGGTGGAAAAGGTTCATACCATATATGAATATACACAGACAAAATTTTTAGAACCTTTCATATCAACTAATATTGCACAGAGAACAGCTACAAGATGTCCTATCAAGTCAAAAGCCTTCAAATTAACTAATAACGCCATATATGGGAAATCATTGCTGAATATTACAAAGTATGCTGAGAAATATAGATATATCAATAATGAGAAAGCATTTATTAGAGCGAGTAAAGATCCTTTGTTAAAAAATATCACACATTTAAATCAAGATAGAGTGATTTGCACATTCAATAAAGATATATTAGAAGTTAAGCAACCACTTTATCTCGGTTTTCAAATTCTTGAGATAGCTAAAAAGAAATTGTATCATTTTTGGTATAAAGTTTTAAAACAGCATTATGGTGATGATGTAAGACTTCTTTATACCGATACTGACTCGTATATTTTTAGCTTGAAATGTAAAGATTTGTACACCGAGTTAAAAAGTGAACCATTGTTAGGTTATATGGATTTTTCAAATTTCAGTCCTGAGCATCCCTTATATGATGATAGTAGAAAAGGGGAGCTGGGGTTATTGAAATCTGAAATGTGTGATAACCATATTAGTGAGTTGATAGCACTGAAAGCTAAAATGTATTCTGTCAAGATTGCTGGAAGATCAACTACTGTCAGCAGAGCCAAGGGTATTCCTTCGCAATTTATGCCATTATTAACACATGCAAGATATAAGAATGTTTTATCAAATGTAGATAGAGAATTATTCGCGTGTAAGTCTATAAGTAATGTAAAAGGTGAAATATGTACGGTAAGAATTAATAAGAGAGGTTTGTCAGCCTTTGATGATAAAAGATATCATTTGAATACTAATGAATCCTTGGCTTATGGACACCCTGATATTCCACCATCTAAACGTAGGAGAATAGAGTGATGTATTGCTTGTATAATAAATAATGAAAAAAAAAATATTGTGTATTAGTGTTATCCTGAAATGTGTCTTTCTGATGATGAAAATGTTTTCCCTATGATGTAGGTACTATATCCCCTTATTAACTTGAATGAATTAAAAAGGATCGACAAGATTCAGCCTGTGTTCTGGGTCAACACGTGACGTCACTACTATGTCCCCTTATTAACTAAAAGGGTAGACAAGATTCAACCTGTGTGCGCGTGGTCCTTTTTAGTTCATTTAACTTAATGAGAGGAATACTGACGTCACACTCGTTTAGACCTGTAGTAAGCATGCCCCATAGGAGGAGTTCATTTGAATGCTTATACCCAGAGGGGGGATTCCAAAAACTTGATCCGAGGAATTTCGAAAACCCCATAGGGGGGAATCCAAAAAACTTGATCCAAGGAGATGGAGAATTTCGAAAACCCCATAGGGGGGAATCCAAAAAACTTGATCCGAGGAGATGGAGAATTTCGAAAACCCCATAGGGGGGATCCAAAAAACTTGATCCGAGGAGATGGAGAATTTCGAAAACCCCATAGGGGGGAATCCAAAAACCTTGATCCAAGGAGATCATAAGAAAAAAAAATTCGAGGCGCGGGGGCGATCCGGACGACGCTGCAGAAGGCGCAGCAGAAGGCGCGGGCGGGGGTCGCGAAGGGCGCGGGCGGGCGCGCGGGCGGGCGCGCGGCGCGACGGCGGGGTCGCGAAGGGGGGGGGTCGTGGGCGGGGGTATTGGTTGGGGGGTCAAGGGTGAGGTAGTCTCGAGGGCGAGGTCATGGTCAAAACCGGAAGTAACACCTAGGTGTGAAAAGGTGACCCTCCAGCTGCTGGTCCTAGACCGGAAGGGACCTCCCTGTAGAAGGCCTAAACCGGAAGGGACGCCCCAGTGGAAGGCCCTAAACCGGAAGGGACGCCCCAGAAGAAAAGTTCACTACTTATATATATATATATATATATATATATATATATATATATATATAAAATATAGGGAGATACCACCTCTAGAACTGTCCTAGGGACCCTCATCCTCAGAGAAAAGAATAAACTTGCTTCAGGGAAAACTCAAGGTTCTCCCTGAAGCTGTTTGAGAATTTTCTCCTACCACCCCCTATATTTCAAGTATGTTTTATTTAAAGACAAAATACATTGGCCAAACATTCACAAAAATACAACAGAAAGTAAAACAACATAGGTAACTCAGAGCTACATCTCTAATACTTCGTCCAGCACCCCTGGGGTGGGCCACATACCCAGAATGCTGCAGGCATTTCCTCTCTGGATCGCAACACTGAGTCTCTGAAAGAGGAAGCTGGTCGCCCTGTGGTCCTTGGTTTCTATGATGAGCTTTTCACCCAGCACTTTGACGAACACTTGCCCTATGCTCCAAGGGTCTCCGGCCCTACTGGAATGAAGTTATAGCAAGGGGGAAGGTCTTCATATTTTCATATATATATATATATATATATATATATATATATATATATATATATATATATATATATATATATATATATATATATATATATATATATATATATATATATATATATATGCAATAAGTATGTGAGGATCTGAGCTCTTCACATTGTTTCTGGTCGCTCTTCTCTCCTTCGTTTCTCAGCCTGATTACCTGACTTGTTTTCTTCCTTACATTGTGTAGACAGCCTGTACTGTCTGCATAGACAGCCTATGCTGTCTGCCAGCTGAGTTCATATTTTGCACCTTGCTCGTGCTGCCACCTATAGGCCTACCACTTCAGTATGCCGACACCTGCCTCTTCCTCACTCTCTCAGCAGCCTTTACTCAGTCAACAAGGCCTACTCCTCTCTTCCTCGTGGGCATTGCCCTCATAGGCCATGGATACTTAACACACTGCCTGTGTACCCCACGACATTGCAAATAAAGTAAGAAGCCTCCGAAGCCCTATCATTACTCCCCGCTACCAAGAATCACCTATAATCAAGTAAACATTGGTGGCAATGGTGGTCGTAGCAGTTGTGTTGCCCGAGGAGGGAAGGAAGAGGGATGAAGTCGTCTTCACTTCATCACCCCACACAAGAAGCATCTATCTCTCAACGAGTTATCCTGATGTTGTGTCTGCATGTTTCAGCATCCACACATAGGTGCAAGCAGGATTTGCTGAAATTTACCGAATTTCTTGGAGAATTGCAAGTGGCATGTTCAGGTCAAGTGTTCTGCATATGGTTCTGCTGTTGTTGTTCAGCTCAGCATGACTATTTCAGCAAGTCAGAGGTGAGTTTGTGGTGATTTCAGCATCCAGTGTGGGTGTTTCTTCAAGTGGGTATGTTGGAGAGGAATCGGCCAGGTTCCTTGCCTCACCCACTCCTCACCCACCTAACACCACACTCCATCACTATGTGCTCACTCCCTCTGCTGTGTTTTCTGCTGTTTTCCATGTGAATTCATTGCCAGAGCTGTGTATCTGAGTACCCGAGGTCACTTGAAGCCACGTGGATCACCAAGCCATGTAGATCACCAAGCCACGTGGATCACAAAGTCACGTAAATCAGCAAGCCATGTGGAGCAAGGGTTGCGGAGTGTCGACGATGCCATGTGGATCTACAAGCCATGTGGGCTACCAAGCCAGACGTCCCAGGCCACATGCTGTGGTCTACTGCTGCATCACTCCACTGACTTCACGATGTCACCCACAATACTGCCTGACTTCATGACGTCACTGATGGTGCTGCCTGGCTTCCTGACGTCACCCACAATGCTGCCCGACTCCATGATGTCACGATGTCTGCCTGATGTCACCTCGAGACTTTTTCTGACGTCACCATGCTGCTGACATCACCTCGCGATGTTGCCCCATGACATCCCTCATGAGGCCACATTGAGTGTTTAGTAATTATTTCAGTATTGTCGACAAGTTTGAGAGAAGATATGTCATGTGTTAATTAATTTCTTTCAGTCAGTGTTCTCATATGTTCGTGTATGGCTTAGTGTCGATTCTTGCACAGAAAAGTGTTATTTGCTAGTAAGCCACGTGGCCCGGTGGCCTGGTGGCTAAAGCTCCCGCTTCACACACGGAGGGCCCGGGTTCGATTCCCGGCGGGTGGAAACATTTCGACACGTTTCCTTACACCTATTGTCCTGTTCACCTAGCAGCAAATAGGTACCTGGGTGTTAGTCGACTGGTGTGGGTCGCATCCTGGGGGACAAGATTAAGGACCCCAATGGAAATAAGTTAGACAGTCCTCGATGACGCACTGACTTTCCTGGGTTATCCTGGGTGGCTAACCCTCCGGGGTTAAAAATCCGAACGAAATCTTATCTTATCTTATCTTACTGCATGTGCAGTGCGGGTGTGTGCAGTTTTCTATGCGTCCTGTGTGGTCTTGTGCCCAGCTGTGTGTGGACCATAGGTCTGTGCCCAGACCACTGTGTAGCACCTCGTGTTACTTGTCACCTGGTGTGACCCACGTTTGACAGTTGATATTAGTCAGCTCTGAGCATCTGAGCCTCTTGTACAGAAAGCTCTTATGCCCTTCGTTCGTGATGCCGTGCAGAATCGTACCTGCTGTGATTCCCATTGAGATTTGTTTCACTTCACCTCCAGACCGTCAGAGTGAAGTTATATGTAGAGAAGCAAGTCTGGGGATGCTTAGACCAACCTCTGCTATAACTCCAACTGCCGAGACAATGACACTCGTCAAGCTGCTGTTAGCCCTGTCGGCAGGCGCTGTGTCAGCCTTGTGTCATCGCTTCATTTAGCAGCCTGCACAAAGATGATGTCACTTTGACTGCTAGCCCGCTCACTGCAGTATGGTGTATGTTGTTACGACTCCCAGATGTTTTTCCGAGTCGTCTCTGCCACGACTCACTCCACACTCGCCGTCAGTGACAGCCCCAGTGACAGTACCAGTCGAGAAATGTCCTCCTGAGTCGCTTGTCAGAAGAAGTCCTGCCCAGTTGCCGAGTGTTGATGACGCCTCACTCGAGGTCGTGCCACAGGTTGAGTGAAACCTGCAGTGACTCCTACGATGACTGCTTCACCATTCCAGAGGAGACCGTACCCTGTTACGTCACAGCTCAGCCACAGCAATGTTTCCTGTGTTGCAGTATCTGTCCAGACACAGGATGGCATGTAGTGATGCCCCTCAACACTCACTGCCTTAGACCACGATGTTTAGCTGCCTTAGACCATGATGTTTAGCACACCCTGCCTGTTTTTTTCTTCTCTCCCTGTAGGAAGTTTTTTCCATGTCCATGTACATATGTATATGTTTTTATTTTGTGTTCTGTGCCCTGTTCCGGCAAGAGAGGAACCAAGTTTTTTTTACAGCCAGTCATGGTCAGGGACGACCATGGTGGTGTGTGGCCGAGCAAATGTAGACAGCCTGTGCTGTCTGCATAGACAACCTATGCTGTCTGCCAGCTGAGTTCATATTTTGTGCCTTGCTCATGCTGCCACCAATAGGCCTACCACTTCAGTATGCCCACACCTACCTCTACCTCACTCTCTCAGTGGCCTTCACTCAGTCAACAAGGCCTACTCCTCTCTCCCTCGTGGGCATGGCCGTCCCAGGTCATGGGCACTTAACACACTGCCTGTGTACCCAATAACATTGCAAATAAAGTAAGAAGCCTCTGAAGCCTTATCATTAAACCCCACTCTGTAGGAACGACCAATAATCTGGTAAACAATGGCTGTATAGCAGCTCTGGGTGAGATTTGGCTTTTGATGCTATGTCATTCTCGTATTAATGATGAGCTTCTCTCCTTACCCACAATATTCGTTTCAGGCTGTTCTACTCATCTCTCTGTTTTCCTGGGTCCTTTGCTTTCTATAAATTTTCCATGCTCTTGCACATTTGGCTTTGGCCTTTCTACAGCACTTGGTAAACAATGGGCTCACTCTGGTCTTCCCATTGTTTCAGTTGCTTTTTGGTTTGAACTCCTCTACTGCCTTCCTGCAGTGTGTGGTCACATGTTCCATCATTTCATTTGTGGTCAGAGAAGTGGCAGATACAGTTTAATATAGACAAATGTAAAGTTCTAAATGTTGGACAGGAAAATAACCATGCCACATATAAACTAAATAATGTAGATCTTAATACTACTGATTGCCAAAAGGATTTAGAAGTTCTGGTTAGCAGTAATCTAAAACCAAGACAACAGTGCATTAGTGTTCGCAATAAAGCTAACAGAATTCTTGGCTTCATATCTAGAAGTATAAATAATAGAAGTCCTCAGGTTGTTCTTCAATTCTATATATCCTTGGTTAGGCCTCATTTAGACTATGCTGCTCAGTTCTGGTCACCGTATTACAGAATGGATATAAATGCTCTGGAAAATGTACAAAGGAGGATGACAAAGATGATCCCATGTATCAGAAATCTTCCCTATGAGGATAGACTGAAGGCCTTGAATCTGCACTCTCTCGAAAGGCATAGAATTAGGGGGGATATGATCGAGGTGCATAAATGGAAAACAGGAATAAATAAAGGGGATGTAAATAGCGTGCTGAAAATTTCCAGCCAAGACAGGACTCGCAGCAATGGTTTCAAGTTGGAAAAATTCAGATTCAGGACATATATAGGTATAGAGTTTTGGATGAGTGGAACAAACTCCCGAGTACAGTTAATGAGGCTAAAACGTTGTGTAGTTTTAAAAATAGGTTAGATAAATACTTGAGTGGGTGTGAGTTGGACCTGACTAGCTTGTGCTGCTGGGTCTGGTGCCATGCTTCTTCCTTGAGTGGAGGTGACCAGATTGGGTGGATCATTTATCTAATCCGAGGGGGGAACATGGACCTGCTCCACATGGGTCAGTAGGCCTGTTGCAATGTTCCTTCTTTCTTATGTTCTTATTTGCTGTTTTTTCCTCTAGCTCGCTTAACCACTGCACTTTATGTAGGAACTGTCTCATACTTGTGTACTTTCCTTTTGGAAGTCTGGCTTCTCTCGTTCTTCTTGTGCTGCTTCACTCTCCATTGTTAACTCCACTATGTATTTGAAGCTCAACCCCATATGGTAACTAGCACCTAGGGCCTTTTGTGTGTGATATCTTCTATGTCTGAACTGTTCACAGTGAATACGAGGTCTAGCCTTGCTGGGTCATCGTCTTCTCTTTCTCTGGTTGTGTCCTTAACATGTTGGTACATGAAGTTTTCAAGTACTGCCTCCAGCATCTTGGCTCTCCATGTCTCTGGTGGCCCATGTGCCTGCAGATTCTCCCAGCCAATTTCCTTACTCTTACGGTTGAAATAATCCATGATAAGTAACTTTGCCCTGCTCATGTGGGCCTTTCTTGCAATATTGGCTAGTGTGCCCACCATCACTCTGTTGCTTTTGTCATATTCCTGTCTTGGCCTCCTGTTGTTCGGTGGCAGGTTTTACATCACTGCTATCATCACTTTTGGGCCCCTAGTGTGCAGTGCTCCTACTATGTAGTTATCCACTACCTCTCATTAGTCCTCACATCTCCTCAAAAGTCCATTGGTTCTTGAGCAGTGCAACTCCTCCTTTCCCTATGCCCCCTGCCTCCGTCTTTTCTCAGGATCTGAGAAGCAAATGGGAAGATTGCATATGTTATTACTCTCACAAGCTTTGTCTTTGTGATTCCTATAATATCTGGGGATGCCTCAGTGAATCTTTCCTTCCACTCCTCACTCATATTTGTAATTCCATCTACATTGGTGTACCAAACCTTCAGCTTCTTTTCTAAGACCGTGTTCTGTAATGTAGGAGTGGTTGGTGCTAACTGTGGTTGTGGTAGGCAGTCTTGAATATGATGGTAGTCTGCTGATGTGGCTGAATTACTGCTGAATTTGATATGTAACTTGGCTCCAGTTTTTGTGTTCAGTTGGTGTGGGTTGGTAGTGGTTGAGGGGATGCTGTGGGAGTCGTTGTGGAGTTGTGCTTGCTGTTCCCTTCAAGGATTTGCTTTCCTGTCTGCCAGTGCTTGCCCTGTCTACCCCTTTGTGTCTCTGGTGCATTCTTGCTCTCACTCTCACTTGTTCCCTTTCACTCACTTGTATTTTTGGAAACTCCTTAACAGTGGCTCCCACTGCAGGATTTTGTTTTATATCAGTTCTGACTTGAATGTCAATTTGATTGAACAGTTCTTTTCTTTCGAGAACCACCCATGTCTCTGAAAATTTGTCATTTGAGTATTGTCTTCTCCTGTCACCATAATGATGTTCTCGATTTCTTTAATATCCCCCTGTTTTCGATCATCATATATCTCTGTTTCTGCCTCAGGAAGCCCATGAATAATGATTGTCCTCTCCCTTTCCTCATCTCATTTTGCTTCCCTCTGTATCTTTGGATCTGATTTGAGTATCTCCTTAGTTGTTGCCCTTATCATCTTCCAGACTTCTCATTGATCTATGTCATTTCCCTGAGGGACTTCTTTGCTCTTTCCCCTCTTTTAATACCCTCACTGTTTGTTGTTGTTCCTTTGCCCAGTTCCTTATTTCTATTGTTCCTTGTCTTTGTATTCTGCTTCAGAACTTCTTGTTTATCCTCCATTCACTGCATCCTTGCCTCAGCAGCATGTGCTCATAAGTCCCACATCTTGCTCTCTGTAAATATCTTCTCGACCAATGTGTTGCAAAATCACTTAGCCTTGTATCCAATTCCTGTTCCATTTTGCTTTTAATCCTTTCTGCCAGTGCTTCTTATTCAGCCCAGCCATCTCTGGTTCCATAGATTCTTTGTCCTACCATGTGTGTACTCACCTAATTGTGGTTGCAGGGGTTGAGTCACAGCTATTGTTTGTGTGTGTGTACTCACCTATTTGTGGTTGCAGAGGTCGAGTCATAGCTCTTGGCCCTGCCTCTTCACTGATTGCTACTAGGTCCTCTCTCTCACTGCTCCATGAGCTTTATCAAACCTCGTCTTAAAACTATGTGTAGTTCCCGCCTCCACTACATCACTTTCTAGGCTTTTCCACTGCCTGACTACTCTATGACTAAAGAAATACTTCCTAACATCCCTTTGATTCATCTGAGTCCTCAACTTCCAATTGTGACCTCTTGTTTCTGTGTCCCATCTCTGGAACATCCCGTCTTTGTCCACCTTGTATATTTGGTGCAGTATTTTAAATGTCGTTATCACGTCTCCCCTGACCCTCCACTCCTCCAGTGTCATTAGGCCGATTTCCCTTAACCTTTCTTCGTAGGACAATCCCCTTAGCTCTGGGACTAGTCTTGTTTCTCTAATTTCTTGACATGCTTGACCAGGTGTGGATTCCAAACTGGTGCTACATACTCCAGTATGGGCCTGACGTAAATGGTGTACAGAGTCTTGAACGATTCCTTACTGAGGTATCGGAATGCTATCCTTAGGTTTGCCAGATGCCCGTATGCTGCAGCAGTTATCTGATTGATGTGCACCTCATGAGATGTGCTCGGTGTTATACTCACCCCCAGATCTTTTTCCTTGAGTGAGGTTTGCAGTCTTTGGCCACCTAGACTATATTGTGTCTGCAGTCTTCTTTGCCTTTCCCCAATCTTCATGACTTTGCATTTGGCAGGGTTAAACTCAAGGAGCCAGTTGCTGGACCAGGCTTGACATTAAGGAAGGTACGAATATTGTTGTTGTTGGGGATAGCCAAGTTAGGTATATGGATAGGGCGTTCTGCTTGAAGGACAGGAGTAGGAGACAGAGAGTTTGCTTTCCTGGGGCTGGGATGGAGGATATTGTTAGCCGTCTGGATGACATCATGAGAGGTAATGGGATAAATCCTATTATCTGTCTCAGTGCTGGAGGCAACGATGTTGGCAGACGTAGGAGTGAGGACCTGATTAGGAGGTATAGGTCAGCAATAGAAATAATTAGAAGTAAGGGTGGGAACCCTCTCATATGTGGTATTTTGCCAAGGAGGGGAGTTGGAAATGAATGGTTGTCCAGGGCAATTGGTGTCAATTGCTGGCTGGACAAATACTGTAAGGAAAATGCGGTAACATTCATTGACAAATGGGACCTCTTCTATGGCAGAAATGACATGTATGCTAGGGATGGGGTTCACTTATATAGGTGTGGGGTGGGAGCACTGGCAACTGCAGTGGAGGGAGCAGTTAGGACTTTAAACTAGGAATAGTTAGTGGTATGGGTTTTGGCAGGAAAACAGTGAAGTCCCAGTGTAGTAATATTACGAGTTCTAGGGGAACTAGTTATAATAAGAACGAGATAGATATTGAAAAGCCAGGGACCTTGGGTGATAAGGACAGTAATAGGTTTAGTAGAAAAATAGAAATGAGCAGGAAGGGTAAAGAGAAATGAGAGTCTTTCAATGTTTATTATGCTAATTGCCGTAGTGCTAGGAATAAGATGGACGAGTTGAGATTAGTTGCTAGTGTAGGTAACATTGATGTATTTGCCTTAACTGAGATGGGGTTTAATTAAAAAAGTCGGGACATGCCTGCGGAATGTCATATTCAGGGTTTTAAATTGTTCCAAGAAGATAGAAGTATTGGGAGGGGGGGTGGGGTGGCATTGTATGTCCGAGATCGCTTGAACTGTTGCATAAAAACGGGTATTAAGTCTGAAGTAACACATACAGAGTCTGTTTGGATAGAATTTTCAGAGGGGCATGAAAAACTGATTTTAGGAGTGATATACCGTCCCCCAAACTTAGATAGGGACCAGGGGATACTACTATGGGAGGAAATTGTTAAGACAACAAGGCACGATAATGTAGTAATTCTAGGAGACTTTAACTTTAGTCATGTTGATTGGAATTTCTTGACTGGGAATTTAGAATCATACGACTTCTTAGAAGTATTTCAGGATTGTTTTTTGAAGCAGTTTGTGACAGAACCTACAAGGGGAAATAACCTGCTTGACTTAGTTCTGGCAAACAATGAATCCCTTGTTAATAATTTAGAAATTTCAGAGGAACTGGGTGCTAGCGACCACAAATCAATTACATTTAGCATTGAATGGAAGTACGATAGTAGCGATAACTCAGTAACAGTCCCAGATTTTCGCTTAGCAGATTACGATGGGCTTAGAGAACACTTATCATCTGTTGACTGGGGTAACGAAGAGAGCTATCAATATGACAGTTTTCTGAACACTATACATGCTGCTCAAAGAGCGTTTATCCCATATAAAGAAATTAGATCAAATAGAAATGACCCAAAATGGATGAATAATAGGCTCAAATATCTACTAGGGCATAAGAAAGGAATTTATAGGCGTATCAAAAGAGGTGAGGGTCATCTTATGAATCAGTATATTGACATTAAGAGGGACATTAAAAAGGGGATAAGAAAAGCTAAAAGGGACTATGAAATTAAAGTTGCCAGGGATTCTAAAACTAACCCAAAAAGTTTTTTCCAGGTCTATAGAACAAAAGTTAGAGACAAGATAGGTCCCCTTAAAAATACCTATGGGCACCTTACTGACAAAGAGAATGAAATGTGCTCGATTTTAAATAATTATTTTCTCTCAGTTTTTACACAGGAAGACACTAACAATATTCCAGTAATTAATTTTTACAGTGGGCTAGAAGAAGATAAATTATGTAACATCACAGTCACTAGTGAGATGGTTGTGAAGCAGATAGACAGACTGAAGCAAAATAAGTCGCCGGGTCCTGATGAGGTTTTTTCAAGGGTTCTTAAGGAATGCAAAATGGAACTCTGTGAATCATTAACTAATATTTTTAATTTATCTCTTCAAACAGGTGTTGTGTCTGATATGTGGAAGATGGCTAATGTAACTCCTATTTTTAAAACAGGGGACAAGTCGTTACAATCAAATTACCGCCCAATAAGTCTGACGTCAATTGTAGGCAAATTACTAGAGTCAATTATAGCTGAGATTATAAGAAGCCATCTCGATAAGCATAGCTTGATTAATGATACTCAGCATGGATTCACAAGAGGCCGGTCTTGTCTAACTAATTTATTAACTTTCTTCAGTAAAGCTTTTGAGGCTGTTGACCACAATAAAGAATTTCATATTATTTACTTAGATTTTAGTAAGGCTTTTGAGTTCTGCACCAAAGACTGTTAAAGAAAGTGGCAGCTCATGGCATTGGGGGAAAAGTGCTCTCGTGGATCGAGTCATGGCTCACTGTCAGGAAGCAGAGAGTGTCCATAAATGGGGTTAAATCCGAGTGGGGATCTGTAACAAGTGGCGTTCCACAGGGATCAGTCTTGGGCCCGTTGTTGTTTATAATATATATCAATGATCTTGATGAGGGAATTACTAGTAATATGAGCAAATTCGCCGATGACACAAAGATAGGTAGGATAATTGATTCAAACGTAGATGTTATGGAACTTCAGGAGGATTTAAACAAACTCTATTCTTGGTCAGAAAAGTGGCAGATGCAGTTCAATGTAGATAAATGCAAGGTTCTGAAGCTTGGGAGTGCCCATAACCCTAGTACTTATAAGTTAAATGATGTAGAACTTAGCCATACAGATTGCGAAAAGGACTTGGGGGTTATGGTGAGCAGCAACCTTAAACCAAGACAGCAATGCCTAAGCGTACGTAATAAGGCAAATAGATTACTGGGATTTATATCAAGAAGTGTAAGCAACAGAAGTCCAGAGGTCATACTGCAGCTTTATACATCATTAGTAAGGCCTCACCTAGATTATGCAGCTCAGTTCTGGTCTCCGCATTACAAAATGGACATAAATTCGTTAGAAAACATTCAGGGTAGGATGACTAAATTAATACATAGCATTAGAAATCTTCCTTATGAAGAAAGATTGAAGACTCTTAAGTTACATTCACTTGTTAGACGAAGAATGAGGGGAGACCTGATCGAAGTGTATAAGTGGAAGATAGGTATTAATAAAGGGGATATTAATAAGGTCTTGAGGATGTCTCTCCAAGAGAGAACCCGCAGTAATGGATTTAAATTAGATAAGTTTAGATTTAGAAAGGACATAGGAAAGTATTGGTTTGGAAATAGGGTAGTTGATGAGTGGAACAGTCTACCTAGTTGGGTTATTGAGGCTGGGACTTTGGGTAGTTTCAAATCTAGGTTGGATAAGTACATGAGTGGGAGGGGTTGGATTTGAGTGGGACTTTCACATCAGAGCTTATTTCTTGGGTGGCATTGAAAATTGGGTTGGGCAAATGATTTGTTAGTGGGATGAATTGTAAAGGACCTGCCTAGTATGGGCCAGCAGGCCTCCTGCAGTGTTCCTCCTTTCTTATGTTCTTATGTATGTTCTTATGTCGTTCACATTTACCAAAAACAGCATAGGTCCTAGGACTGACCCCTGTGGAATCCAGCTTGTCACAGGCGCCCACTCTGACACCTCGTCACGTACCATGACTCGTTGTTGCCTCCCTGTCAGGTATTCTCTGATCTATTGCAGTGCCTTTCCTGTTATGTGTGCCTGATCCTCTAGCTTTAGCAGTAACCTCTTGTGAGGAACTGTGTCGACGGCCTTCTTGCAGTCCATGAAAATGCAGTCTATCCACCCCTCTCTCTCTTGTCTTACTTCGTCCCCTTGTCATAAAACTCCAGTAGGTTTGTGACACAGGATTTTCCTTCCCTGAAACCGTGCTGGTTGTCGATTATACACTTGTTTCTTTCCAGGTGCTCCACCACTCTCCTACTGATGATCTTCTCCATGACTTTGCATACTATACACGTTAGTGACACAGGTCTGTAGTTTAATGTCTCATATCTGTCTCTTTTTTTAAAAGCTGGGACTACATTTGCCATCTTCCATACCTCAGGGAGTTTCCCAGTTTCAGTGGATGTGTTGAAGATCTTTCTTAATGGCACACACAGCATCTCTGCTCCCTCTCTAAGGACCCACTGAGAGATGTCTGCTCCCACCGCCTTTGAGGTGTCAAGTTCACATAGCAGCTTATTCACCTCCTCCTTGGTTATGTGTACTTCACCCAGCAGTTGATAATGTATCTCCCTGTTCTAATTTCTTGGAGTCCTACCGGTTTCCACTGTAAATACTTCTTTAACTCTCGTGTTGAGCTCCTAGCATACCTCTCGGATCTTTCTTGTGAACTTCCATCACCCTTCCTCAGTCTGATTATCTGATCCTTGACTGTTGTTTTCCTCCTGATGTGGCTATGCAACAGCTTCGGGTCAGACTTGACTTTTGATGCTATGTTATTTTCACATTGTCGCTGAGCCTCCCTTCTTATCTGTGCATATTCGTTTCTGATTCTTCTGTTAATCTCTTTATTTTCCTGAGTGCTTTGTCTTCTGTACCTTTCCATTCTCTAGTACACATAGTTTTTGCCTCCCTACACCTTTGGGTGAACCAAGGACTCGTTCTGTTCTTCCCATTATTTCTGTTTCCCTTGGGAACAAACCTCTCCACTGCCTCCTTGCATTTTGTTGGCACATAGTCCATCATTTCTTGTACTGGCTTTCCTGTCAGTTCTCTCTCCCACTGGATGCCTTGCAGGAAGTTCCTCACGCCTGAGTAGTCCCTCCTTTTGTAGTTTGGTTTGTTTCATCCAAATGCTGCTACTCTCTTCATTTGAAGCTCATTTATGTAGTCAAAGCACAGAACCACGTGAGCACTAGCTCCCAGGGGCCTTTCATACATTATATCCTCGATGTCCGAACTTCTCAAGGTGAATACAAGGTCCAGTCTTGCTGGATCATCCTCACCTCTTTCTCTGGTAGTGTCTCTAGCATGTTGATGCATGAGGTTTTCCAGTACCACAGAGCCATCTTGGCTCTCTAAGTTTCGGGACCCCCATGGGGCTACAGGTTTTCCCAGTCAATCTTCTTGTGATTGAAATCACCTATAATTAGTAACTTTGCTCTTCACATGTGAGCTCTTCTGGCCACCTCTGTTGCTCTCGTTGTATTCTTCTCTTGGCCTCCTGCAGTTCTGTGGCAGGTTGTACATTACTGCAATTATCACCTTATGGCTCTCAGACTGGATTGTTTCTACTAGTCGTACCTCTCGCCCGTGCCATCCATTCCTTTCATTTCATTTTCTCAAAACCCCACTGGTTTTTAATGAGCAGTGCAACTCCTCCTCCCCCTCTCCTTCCTCTGTCTTTCCTAAGGATTTGATATCAGCGTGGAAAGATTGCATCTGTTATCGTTCTGGTGAGTTTTGTTTCTGTGAGTGCTATTATGTCTGCGGATGTCTCCTAGATTCTTTCATGCCACTCTTCACACTTATTTGTTATTCCCTCTGCATTTGTATACCACACCTTCACCTTTTTTTCTAAGACTGTGGTCTGGGGGGTACATTGGGGTTTGAGAAGTGGGAGACCTGATAAGGGACCATGGGTGGTTGCTGTTGGGGTGGAGTTTGTAATTAGGTGGGTGGTGGCAGTGGATATGGCATGGGTGTTTTAGGTTAGAATGTTTGGGTGCACTGGGATTGTCCTGGTTGGTGGGCTTCTGTAGGTAGTTGTGAGGGAGGCTGTATTTGATCTTCTTCCTGAGTCTGGGATCTCCTGTCCATCTCCATCTCCATCTTCTCCTTTTTTCCTTCCTTTTCCCTTTGCACAATCTCTCTCAGTTTCTGCTTTTCTTCTTGTGTTCTGTCGCTGTTGAGATACACCTTCCGGTATGCCGGCATGCAGGGAGAAAGACCTCAGGGTGACCATAACACCGAGTACGTCACCGGAGGCACACATTGTCTCCTGCAGGATCCTGTTCCGAGTCGATTCTACCTTGTGTGTGTGTGTGTGTGTGTGTGTGTGTGTGTGTGTGTGTGTGTGTGTGTGTGTGTGTGTGTGTGTGTGTGTGTGTGTGTGTGTGTTTGTGTTTGTGTGTGTACTCATCTACTCACCTAATTCACCTAATTGTGGTTGCAGGGGTCGAGACTCAGCTCCTGGCCCCGCCTCTTCACTGATCGCTACTAGGTCCTCTCCCTCTCTGCTTCCTGAGCTTTGTCATACCTCTTCTTAAAACTATGTATGGTTCCTGCCTCCACTACTTCACTTGCTAGGCTATTCCACTTCCTGACGACCCCATGACTGAAGAAATACTTCCTAACGTCCCTGTGACTCGTCTAAGTCTTCAGCTTCCAGTTGTGACCCCTTGTTTCTGTGTCCCATCTCTGGAACATCCTATCTCTGTCCACCTTGTCTATTCCCTGCAGTATTTTGTATGTAGTTATCATGTTTCCCCTGACCCTTCTGTCCTCCAGTGTCGTCAGTCCGGTTTCCCTTAACCTTTCCTCGTACAACATTCCCCTGAGCTCTCGGACTAGCCTTGTTGCAAACCTTTGTACTTTCTCTAACTTCTTGACGTGCGTGACCAGGTGTGAGTTCCAGACTGGTGCTGCATACTCCAGTATGGGCCTAACATACACAGTGTACAGTGTCTTGAACGATTCCTTATTAAGGTATCGGAACGCTATTCTCAGGTTTGCCAGGTGCCCGTGTGTTGCAGCAGTTATTTGGTTGATGTGTGCCTCCGGTGACGTACTCGGTGTTATGGTCACCCTGAGGTCTTTCTCCCTGAGTGAGGTCTGTAGTCTTTGTCCACCTAGCCCATACTCTGTCTGCGGTCTTCTTTGCCCCTCAGCAATTTTCATGACTTTGCATTTGGCAGGATTGAATTCGAGAAGCCAGTTTCTGGACCACATGTCCAGCCTGTCCAGGTCTCTTTGCAGTCCTGCCTCATCCTCATCTGATTTAATTCTTCTCATCAACTTCACATCATCTGCGAATAGGGACACTTCAGAGTCTATTCCTTCCATCATGTCGTTCATATATATCAAAAATAGCACTGGTCCTAGAATTGACCCCTGTGGGACCCCGCTCGTTACAGGCGCCCACTGTGATACCTCTTGAACATTAAAATGGTATAAAATACCGACAGGTTGTTAGGTAAGACACATATGCATATGTGTCTTACCTAACAACCTGTCGGTATTTTATACCATTTTAATGTTCAATCTGTCAGACACTGCAACACAAGGGTATCTTGGTACAGACCTACAATCAACTTCTACAACCTCTACCAGTGAGAACGGCTGGATTTGAGAGGGACCTGACCTCCCAGCATCTGAGTTCTTACCTCTTCTAGTGACCTACGTCTCACCTGTTGGCGCTATATAAGGCTCCATCCTGTCACTTCATCTCCATATTGTTTCATCCTATGGAACAATGCTCTTCTCCAGACTGAGGGACTGACCACCTCAAAACTTTTATTAAGGGTGATGGACTGATTACATCGTCTTCAAGTCTCTTCTGCTTCTATCAACTTTTCTGTACTCGACTGAAGAAGCCTACTGTGTAGGCGAAACGTTTCGAAATAAAGATACCTAACTGTTGCATATGTGTCTCACCTAACAACACTTCAGAGGTTGTTCACTTATCCTGGCAAGTTTAATGATACACAGTCGTGGTTTACCACAACTATACATCAACTATCTTACATGAAAAATACACAATTAGCAAGTTCCTTTTTATTTTGTAGTTAATTATCGTTTTTTTTATGTTCCATATTTGACATTCACCAGAAATTTAGATTTAGATTTAAATAATACTCACAAAGTTAATATTTCCTCCGCTCAGTTTGGTTATATAATATTCATTTTGGTGTTAAAATTATTTTTCAAAATACACAAGAACTGTGTTATGACTCTTATTCAATGAATCTGTAATATTCATTGTACCACGAATATGTGAAGTTACACTACAATAACACAGTAATGTGGGAAAGACAATGTGGGTCAGGTGTTAGTTCATATGTTTACAGTCATAGTTGGGTTCACCTTGTTGTTACTGAATATTATGGTATTTATAGACAAACTATTATCTCAGCAGCTTAATATAATATACAAACCTGGAGTGTATATATCTTCCAGAGTAGGAAATTATCCTGGAGGAGTCTGGGAACCTTAGTGAAAAACTTGACAGGAATGATCACCGTCCACTCCGAGAAGTCGACGACGTGTGTCCTCTCCGGCAACATTGACAAGCTTGACACTAACACATCAACCTCCTGTACCAAACAAAAATAATGTTCACTTTTTTATTCTACATATCTTTTAGTATCACATTATTACATTTTAGTCCTTGAGTTACTTTGTTACGTTTACTTAAGTAATAAATAACAAAAAAAGGCACAATACCGTGACTGGAACGACACACAAATAACCCGCACATAAAAGAGAGAAGCTTACGACGACGTTTCGGTCCGACTTGGACCAAGTGTGACTTTGTAAATGGTCCAAGTCGGACAGAACCGTCGTCGTAAGCTTCTCTCTTTTATGTGCTGGTTATTTGTTTAAGTAACAAATTAAAATACCTTTCTTACATATGATTTATGTTTTATGATTGTTATAACTTGTCCATAATTCTGTTAATAATTCAAAATTTACGATTTGTGCAAAAATTACGATGACAACTTAATAAGTCCAGGAATATTTATGACACGGAGCGTGGCTTTGTTACATGGAGTGTGGCTTTGTTACATGGAGTGTGGCTTTGTTACATGGAGTGTGGCTTTGTTACATGGAGTGTGGCTTTGTTACATGGAGTGTGGCTTTGTTACATGGAGTGTTGCTTTGTTACATGGAGTGTTGCTTTGTTACACGGAGTGTGGCTTTGTTACATGGAGTGTGGCTTTGTTACATGGAGTGTGGCTTTGTTACATGGAGTGTTGCTTTGTTACACGGAGTGTGGCTTTGTTACATGGAGTGTGGCTTTGTTACATGGAGTGTGGCTTTGTTACATGGAGTGTGGCTTTGTTACATGGAGTGTGGCTTTGTTACATGGAGTGTTGCTTTGTTACACGGAGTGTGGCTTTGTTACATGGAGTGTGGCTTTGTTACATGGAGTGTGGCTTTGTTACACGGAGTGTGGCTTTGTTACATGGAGTGTGGCTTTGTTACATGGAGTGTGGCTTTGTTACATGGAGTGTGGCTTTGTTACATGGAGTGTGGCTTTGTTACACGGAGTGTGGCTTTGTTACATGGAGTGTGACTTTGTTACACGGAGTGTGACTTTGTTACATGGAGTGTGACTTTGTTACATGGAGTGTGGCTTTGTTACATGGAGTGTGGCTTTGTTACATGGAGTGTGGCTTTGTTACACGGAGTGTGGCTTTGTTACATGGAGTGTGGCTTTGTTACATGGAGTGTGGCTTTGTTACATGGAGTGTGACTTTGTTACATGGAGTGTGGCTTTGTTACATGGAGTGTGGCTTTGTTACATGGAGTGTTTCTTTGTTACACGGAGTGTGGCTTTGTTACATGGAGTGTGGCTTTGTTACATGGAGTGTGGCTTTGTTACATGGAGTGTGACTTTGTTACATGGAGTGTGGCTTTGTTACATGGAGTGTGGCTTTGTTACATGGAGTGTGGCTTTGTTACACGGAGTGTGGCTTTGTTACATGGAGTGTGGCTTTGTTACATGGAGTGTGGCTTTGTTACAGGGAGTGTGGATTTGTTACACGGAGTGTGGCTTTGTTACATGGAGTGTGGCTTTGTTACATGGAGTGTGGCTTTGTTACATGGAGTGTTGCTTTGTTACATGGAGTGTGGCTTTGTTACATGGAGTGTGGCTTTGTTACATGGAGTGTGGCTCTGTTACACGGAGTGTGGCTTTGTTACATGGAGTGTGGCTTTGTTACATGGAGTGTGACTTTGTTACATGGAGTGTGACTTTGTTACATGGAGTGTGGCTTTGTTACATGGAGTGTGGCTTTGTTACATGGAGTGTGGCTCTGTTACACGGAGTGTGGCTTTGTTACATGGAGTGTGGCTTTGTTACATGGAGTGTGGCTTTGTTACATGGAGTGTGGCTTTGTTACATGGAGTCTGGCTTTGTTACATGGAGTGTGACTTTGTTACATGGAGTGTGGCTTTGTTACATGGAGTGTGACTTTGTTACATGGAGTGTGACTTTGTTACATGGAGTGTGGCTTTGTTACATGGAGTGTGGCTTTGTTACATGGAGTGTGGCTTTGTTACATGGAGTGTGGCTTTGTTACATGGAGTGTGGCTTTGTTACATGGAGTGTGGCTTTGTTACATGGAGTGTGGCTTTGTTACATGGAGTGTGACTTTGTTACATGGAGTGTGGCTTTGTTACATGGAGTGTGGGTTTGTTACATGGAGTGTGCTTTGAGTGTGGCTTTGTTACATGGAGTGTGGCTTTGTTACATGGATGGAGTGTGGCTTTGTTACATGGAGTGTGGCTTTGTTACATGGAGTGTGGCTTTGTTACATGGAGTGTGGCTTTGTTACATGGAGTGTGACTTTGTTACATGGAGTGTGGCTTTGTTACACGGAGTGTGGCTTTGTTACATGGAGTGTGGCTTTGTTACATGGAGTGTGACTTTGTTACATGGAGTGTGACTTTGTTACATGGAGTGTGGCTCTGTTACACGGAGTGTGGCTTTGTTACATGGAGTGTGGCTTTGTTACATAAAGTGTAGCTTTGTTACATGGAGTGTGACTTTGTTACATGGAGTGTGGCTCTGTTACACGGAGTGTGGCTTTGTTACATGGAGTGTGGCTTTGTTACATGGAGTGTGGCTTTGTTACATGGAGTGTGACTTTGTTACATGGAGTGTGACTTTGTTACATGGAGTGTGGCTTTGTTACATGGAGTGTGGCTTTGTTACATGGAGTGTGACTTTGTTACATGGAGTGTGACTTTGTTACATGGAGTGTGACTTTGTTACATGGAGTGTGGCTTTGTTACATGGAGTGTGGCTTTGTTACATGGAGTGTGGCTTTGTTACATGGAGTGTGACTTTGTTACATGGAGTGTGACTTTGTTACATGGAGTGTGGCTTTGTTACATGGAGTGTGACTTTGTTACATGGAGTGTGACTTTGTTACATGGAGTGTGACTTTGTTACATGGAGTGTGACTTTGTTACATGGAGTGTGACTTTGTTACATGGAGTGTGGCTTTGTTACATGGAGTGTGGCTTTGTTACATGGAGTGTGACTTTGTTACATGGAGTGTGGCTTTGTTACATGGAGTGTGGCTTTGTTACATGGAGTGTGGCTTTGTTACATGGAGTGTTACTTTGTTACATGGAGTGTGGCTCTGTTACACATAGTGTGGCTTTGTTACATGGAGTCTGGCTTTGTTACACGGAGTGTGGCTTTGTTACATTGAGTCTGGCTTTGTTACTATATATATATATATATATATATATATATATATATATATATATATATATATATATATATATATATATATATATATATATATATATATATATATATATATATATATTCGACACTACATGCATATGTCAAATAGGTAAAATTAAGTCCTTTCTGAAATTATCTTTTATACATTTAAAGATAAATATTTTTTCATTAATGTAATTTAGCAGTGCCCCGTGGCACTGGGGTGCCCCGTGGCACTGGGGTGCCCCGTGGCACCTGGGTGTTAGTGGACTGGTGTGAGTGGCATCCTGGGTGTTACTCGACTGGTGTGGGTCGCATCCTGGGTGTTACTCGACTGGTGTGGGTCGCATCCTGGGTGTTACTAGACTAGTGTGGGTCGCATCCTGGGTGTTACTAGACTGGTGTGGGTCGCATCCTGGGTGTTACTGGACTGGTGTGGGTCACATCCTGGGTGTTACTCGACTGGCGTGGGTCGCATCCTGGGTGTTACTCGACTGGTGTGGGTCGCATCCTGGGTGTTACTCGACTGGCGTGGGTCGCATCCTGGGTGTTACTCGACTGGCGTGGGTCGCATCCTGGGTGTTACTCGACTGGTGTGGGTCGCATCCTGGGTGTTACTGGACTGGTGTGGGTCACATCCTGGGTGTTACTCGACTGGCGTGGGTCGCATCCTGGGTGTTACTCGACTGGTGTGGGTCGCATCCTGGGTGTTACTCGACTGGCGTGGGTCGCATCCTGGGTGTTACTCGACTGGCGTGGGTCGCATCCTCGGACAAAATTGACCTAATTTGCCCGATGTGTTCAGCATAACAAGGGACTTTATATATAGTAGTATGTCACTGATGTCAGCTATGGTCTGTATACCTTGTACATGTACTTGTATACCTTGTACATGTACTGGTATACCTTGTACGTGTACTTGTATACCTTGTACATGTACTTGCATGCCTTGTTCATGTACTTGTATACCTTGTACTTGTACTTGTATACCTTGTGCATGTACTTGTATACCTTGTACACGTACCTGTATACCTTGTACATGTAGTTGTATGCCTTGTTCATGTACTTGTATACCTTGTACTTGTACTTGTATACCTTGTAAATGCACTTGCATACCTTGTACATGTACCTGTATACCTTGTACATGTAGTTGTATGCCTTGTTCATGTACTTGTATACCTTGTACTTGTACTTGTATACCTTGTGCATGTACTTGTATACCTTGTACATGTACCTGTATACCTTGTACATGTAGTTGTATGCCTTGTTCATGTACTTGTATACCTTGTACTTGTACTTGTATACCTTGTAAATGCACTTGCATACCTTGTACATGTACCTGTATACCTTGTACATGTAGTTGTATGCCTTGTTCATGTACTTGTATACCTTGTACTTGTACTTGTATATCTTGTACATGTACTTGTATACCTTGTGCATGTACTTGTATACCTTGTACATGTACTTGTATACCTTGTACATGTACTGGTATACCTTGTACATGTACTGGTATACCTTGTACATGTACTTGTATACCTTGTACATGTACTTGCATGCCTTGTACATGTACTTGTATATCTTGTACATGTACTTGTGTTCCTTGTACATGTACTTGTATACCTTGTACATGTACTTGTATACCTTGTACATGTACTTGCATGCCTTGTTCATGTACTTGTATACCTTGTACTTGTACTTGTATACCTTGTAAATGCACTTGTATGCCTTGTTCATGTACTTGTATACCTTGTGCATGTACTTGTATACCTTGTACATGTACTTGTATACCTTATACATGTACTTGTATACCTTCTACAAGTACTTGCATACCTTGTACATGTACCTGTATACCTTGATAAATTAGACACATATGCAACTCTTGGGTATCTTTATTGAGGAAACGTTTCGCCACACAGTGGCTTCATCAGTCCATACGTAGGAGAAACTTGAAGAACAGGAGGAGAATGAGGTAATCAGTCCCTCAACCTTGAGTCGATGTGTTCAGTCCATCAATCTTGAATAGAATACGGTATATGAGCGGAGAAGCAGCTTATAAACCGTATGGCAGGAGAGGTGCAGCAGTCATAGGTCGTGTCACATTTGTTCAATGTTGAAGTAGGTCGTGCCCAAGAATTAGGCAAGCGAAGAATTCCTAAGTATTAAGATCCCAAGAAGTTGCAGTGTCTGACAGATTTGTAGATGAATGGTTCAGAGAACCGACATGTTGATAAATTAGACACATATGCAACTCTTGGGAATCTTTATTGAGGAAACGTTTCGCCACTTGAGGGACTGACTCAAGGTTGAGGGACTGATTACCTCATTCTCCTCCTGTTCTTCAAGTTTCTCCTACGTATGGACTGATGAAGCCACTGTGTGGCGAAACGTTTCCTCAATAAAGATACCCAAGAGTTGCATATGTGTCTAATTTATCAACATGTCGGTTCTCTTAACCATTCATCTACAAACCTGTCAGACACTGCAACTTCTTGGGATCTTAATACTTGGGAATTCTTCGCTTGCCTAATTCTTGGGCACGACCTACTTCCACATTGAACAAATGTGACACGACCTATGACTGCTGCACCAAATGCTGGGAAGAAAAAATTATAACAGACAACACTGAGTTGTGATGCAGAATAAAGCTGATAAATTACTGAATTAATTCACTGGAATACTGAGAACACAAGGTGATTCTGAAGTGTAAACACAAGTTCTATACTGCTCATATGTTGCACACACAACAAAGGAAAAACTCTAAGTACTTACTTCAAGTGTATAAAAAGACACACAACACAACAGACATAAGAAAAAGCACGAAAATTAACACTGAATTAAGGAGATTAAATAAAAGATTATTGCAAAACAAACACTGAGTCTGATCGAGAGTCACTGAATGTCACTAAGAAAATCACTGGAAACACAAAAGAAATGTCTCAACACTCGCAAATGTCTCTATGAAAAAAAAAATATTAATTATCGCTGTAACGACTTGGTGTAGAATGAGGTAGATGGTAGTGGAGAGTAGAGGATTGTTTATGTCGTCTTGCTGCTGTCCTCTGCACACGTGATTGTAGAATTGCACTTACATCGACGATGAGCTCACACAGGAGGCTTTTAACGGTGGCGCCACTGTCGAAGACACACTCTAGCTCTTGACCCCGTATGTGGTCCTTAAAATATGGTGCTATAACCCTTAGTAGTGCACCAAAACACTGGTAGAGGTTGGGTGAGTACCACAACACACTGACAGTGGTTGGGTTTGTGGGTAAACAGGGCTAAGACCGGCAATGGTGAGACACACGTGGTCGTGGGTGGTTGGGCCTATGGGTTGAATGGCGAAAGCCTCACTGAGAACAGCCACACTGCCGCGAAGATATTCTAAGCTGGCTAGCTTAAAATACACCCACGAAACACCACAACACCACAAGGATGAAAAAGAGCACTCAGGATGGCTTGGAGCTTGAATCACAAGCGATGAAGACTACTCACGTGGCTTGCTTGAGTACTGGGGTAAGACACCTGGGTTAGTTGCTAGCTGGCTTATCTTAACCCTTCACACAGAATAGCTTGATAACTTCACATGATGAGCACAGCAGGGGTGGAAGCTGGCTTGGCAGGCAAAGGAACTGGATGGAGTAGACTAGGCTCGACTGAGCTTCCTCACCACAGACTGGAAGCTGGCTTATTTTGCAAACTCGGGTCAACCCCTCGGGAGTGATGCAAATAAGCAGATAAACACTAGTACAAAGAGACTGACCAGTGAATAATGTAGTGGCTGGTAGAAGCTTGAGAGTGTAGCTGACTTGAGGTAGCAGGCTGGCTAGGTCGGCCTACTGGGGACACGAAATGGCCGTCTTGCTGGTCTAAAGAAATCTCTGTACATCGGCGTAATTATCAATTTTACTCCCACACCGCTGGCACCATTTATCGTAGGGGTTCTTAAATGGAGATATCGAGGGTTGAAGGTAGACACACTTGTTGGATGGTAACGATATATTGTCAGACTGTGATGATGAGAAATGGAGCCCAGCCTCTGCCTGTCCTAGCCTGGATGTCTACGCCGACTGAGAGGGAGGCAGAGGTACGACCGTACACATGCGCATCCCGTGACGTCACATGAAGTCACAGGCCTAAAAGGGATCTCCTATCTAAAGCACATGGATGATACTAATATACTATACAACACAGGGATCACCAACTATGCTGACACTTGTACATGTACTGGTATACCTTGTACATGTACTTGTATACCTTTTACATGTACTGGTATACCTTGTACATACACTTGTATACCTTGTACATGTACTTGTATACCTTGTACATGTACTTGTATACCTTGTACATGTTTACATGTACTGGTATACCTTGTACATACACTTGTATACCTTGTACATGTACTTGTATACCTTGTACATGTACTTGTATACCTTGTACATGTACTTGTATACCTTGTACATGTACTTGTATACCTTGTACATGTACTGGTATACCTTGTACATACACTTGTATACCTTTTACATGTACTGGTATACCTTGTACATGTACTTGCATACCTTGTTCATATACTGGTATACCTTGTACATGTACTTGTATACCTTGTACATGTACTTGTATACCTTGCATGTACTTGTATACCTTGTACATGTACTTGTTTACCTTGTACATGTACTTGTATACCTTGTACATGTACTGGTATACCTTGTATACCTTGTACATGGACTTGTATACTTTGTACATGTACTGGTATACCTTGTACCTTGTACTGGTATACCTTGTACATGTACTGGTATACCTTGTACATGTACTTGTATACCTTGTAAATGTACTTGTATACCTTGTACATGTACTTGTATGCCTTTTACATGTACTGGTATACCTTGTACATGTACTGGTATACCTTGTACATGTACTGGTATACTTTGTACATGTACTGGTATACCTTGTACATGTACTGGTATACCTTGTACATGTACTGGTATACCTTGTACATGTACTGGTATACCTTGTACATGTACTTGTATACCTTGTATACCTTGTACATGTACTGGTATACCTTGTACATGTACTGGTATACCTTGTACATGTACTGGTATACCTTGTACATGTACTGGTATACCTTGTACATGTACTGGTATACCTTGTACATGTACTGGTATACCTTGTACATGTACTGGTATACCTTGTACATGTACTGGTATACCTTGTACATGTACTGGTATACCTTGTACATGTACTGGTATACCTTGTACATGTACTTGTATACCTTGTACATGTACTGGTATACCTTGTACATGTACTGGTATACCTTGTACATGTACTGGTATACCTTGTACATGTACTGGTATACCTTGTACATGTACTGGTATACCTTGTACATGTACTGGTATACCTTGTACATGTACTGGTATACCTTGTACATGTACTGGTATACCTTGTACATGTACTGGTATACCTTGTACATGTACTGGTATACCTTGTACATGTACTGGTATACCTTGTACATGTACTGGTATACCTTGTACATGTACTGGTATACCTTGTACATGTACTGGTATACCTTGTACATGTACTGGTATACCTTGTACATGTACTGGTATACCTTGTACATGTACTGGTATACCTTGTACATGTACTGGTATACCTTGTACATGTACTGGTATACCTTGTACATGTACTGGTATACCTTGTACATGTACTGGTATACCTTGTACATGTACTGGTATACCTTGTACATGTACTGGTATACCTTGTACATGTACTGGTATACCTTGTACATGTACTGGTATACCTTGTACATGTACTGGTATACCTTGTACATGTACTGGTATACCTTGTACATGTACTGGTATACCTTGTACATGTACTGGTATACCTTGTACATGTACTGGTATACCTTGTACATGTACTGGTATACCTTGTACATGAACCTCAGAAATCTTACCAAACATAATTATAATTACTATAATATAATTTTGCCTAATCCAACTAAATATATTTTATGAAAGTTTATAATTATTTAATAATAAACAAACACAATGAAATATAATTTTTACGTTACGTTCAGAATGATTTTTGAGAAATTATTGCATACACAAATTTCCGCTTGCCTTATTCGGCAAGAAGAGCATTGATATTTAAACCAAAATAGCAAGTTTTACCTATTCGGCACGACATATTTGTGTGTATGTATATATGTTATACATATATTGTATTCAAATTAAGTTATGAAGGAAAATTTGATTGGATAGGAGTGGAAGGAAGAATTAGTGGTGACGGTAGTTTGATTGGTAGAATTATTGTTATGAAAGAGTGAGTGTTGCTACTTTTCCACCCAGTTGGAGTTGATGTGGGACCCTCAGAACGGAGGACAGTTACTTGACTTTCTACTTCCATCAACTCTCTAAGTATATAATGCACTCCTGTTTATTAATTTATTTTGTTGGGTTTTGTTTAATTTAACAGAAACTTCACTCACGTTTAATTTTATTTTGTTACTGGATTCAAGTCAGGGATTCGACTTACGTATGATAATACAAGCGTCCTTATTTATCACCATTTATTTTAAGGTCTTAGGTCCATCAGGTAAGTGATTGCTTATTCAGCACTGGTCATCAAGGTTAAACAAGGCAGGCAGCAGGATCTTCTTAGATCCCAGACAACAACCTGCATCTTTAACCTTACTCTCTTTATTTAATAGAACTACAGTTCGCTTTCTACTCGTTTTTATATTCTTCAATATTCTTACAGCCATTCTCCGGTTGTTACAACACCAACATTTAGTAATTCAGTAGTAGCAACTCTGGTACAAAACTTCCGGAGAACAAAGATCTACTGACTCTCTACACTTGTTGGGGTCATTATCTACTGTGTTCAGAGGTCACAAAAGTCACATCCACCAGTCTCTACACTTGTTGGGGTCATCATCTACTGTGTTCAGAGGTCACAAAAGTCACATCCACCAGTCTCTACACTTGTTGGGGTCATCATCTACTGTGTTCAGAGGTCACAAAAGTCACATCCACCAGTCTCTACACTTGTTGGGGTCATCATCTACTGTGTTCAGAGGTCACAAAAGTCACATCCACCAGTCTCTACACTTGTTGGGGTCATCATCTACTGTGTTCAGAGGTCACAAAAGTCACATCCACCAGTCTCTACACTTGTTGGGGTCATCATCTACTGTGTTCAGAGGTCACAAAAGTCACATCCACCAGTCTCTACACTTGTTGGGGTCATCATCTACTGTGTTCAGAGGTCACAAAAGTCACATCCACCAGTCTCTACACTTGTTGGGGTCATCATCTACTGTGTTCAGAGGTCACAAAAGTCACATCCACCAGTCTCTACACTTGTTGGGGTCATCATCTACTGTGTTCAGAGGTCACAAAAGTCACATCCACCAGTGTTCACCTCATATCCATGTTGGCAAAGTGTTCCAAACCCTAAGTGTTCCAGGAGTTACGTGTATTAAACAGCGATATTATTTATTAATTTATTTGTGTATATATTACCTTGATTGACAGGAATACATTTATACATTTAATTTGTTCAGTATTTGCTTCTGATAGGATTATATTCAAGTTTATTTCTTTTACATTTCATATAAGTTACATTTTATGTAAGTTATAAGTGATACAACAGACTGTTACAACCAGCCAAGAGTAGTTATTCTCGATGGTAGGACTGAACTACAGGTATTTAAAAGATGTGACGCGTTTTTCTCATTTTATAGTAAGTCAGAAGAGGATTTATATATGTTAAAAGTTACATTTTTCTTGAAGCTTGTTGTAACATGGCGGGACAGGTTCTAGACACCCGAGATTTTCTGAGGACAAATTACTTCATTGTGCTCATTTACGTTATATAAAGGGAACTGGTTTAGCAAGACACGTAAGCAAACACTATGACATATTTATTAGAAAACGTTTCGGTCCTGGGACCTTGATCACTTCTAACATACAGAGGTAGAAAGACATTATATATATAGGCGGAGAGTGAGGTGTGACGCACGTGACCTGAGGAATGTCATAAGAACATAAGAATGGAGGAATACTGTGGAAGGCCTACTGGCCCATGCGAGGCAGGTCCTTATCAAAACAACCTCTGCCTATGATGAGGACGGGTAGACGATGAAATCATGTGACTCCTGTGTTGTTGGGTTGGTGCTGCTTAAGTATCATGTATGCCAATGTTTTTGAAATTTTGTAGTTTCCAGTGTTGCGTTCTATAGTGTCGGTGACGGCGATTAGTGAGGCTTCTAGGCACCGTCGGCGTCTGAGGTCTGGTTCGGTGAGAACGAGTTGTGCCTCGTTCCAGTTCATCAAATGTCCCGTGGAGTCTCTGTGGAGGACACAGGCGTACCTTACATCGTCTCTGTTAGAGGCATTTCGATGCTCATTCAGGCGGACTGCAAGATCTCTGCCTGTCTCGCCTACATATTTCTTGGGACAGAACCCACAGGGGATAGTGTAGACGCCTGCTGTAGAAGTTAGAGGTGTGGGGCTGCGTTTCGTAGTGAGGTCTTTGATAGATGATGTGTTTATGGTGGAAACGTTGATGTTACTCATAGCAAGTGCCCGGCGAGTATTCGTGGCAACATCACCACATGGGAGTACTATGAACTGTTTAGGGGGCTGTTCCATGGGCGGTTTGTTGAGGATAGCTTGTGCCTTGAGTCTGCAATCTCGGATGAAGAAAGATGGGAACTGAAGACGTGTAAAGGCTTGTGTTATGTAAGTGCATTCTTCTTCTAGAAAACAAGGGCTGGAGATGCGAAGAGCTCTCAAGAAGAAGCCAATGAGGACTCCTCTCTTAGTGCGGGTGTCTTGGTGTGAATAAAAGTGTATAAGATCGTCCTTGTTGGTAGGTTTTCTATACACTTTGAAGAGAAGTTTGTCACTGTCGGGAGATCCGCACAGTAGAACGTCGAGGAAAGGAAGTTTGCCATCATTGTCGCGTTCAAGTGTAAACTTTATTGATGGTTCAGTTGCATTGATCTTGTTGAGAAGGGCCTGGATATTGAGACGTCTTGGATAGAAAACCAATACATCATCAACGTATCTTAGCCAGGTAACGGTGTTGGGAATGAGGGTGCTGAATTTCTCTGTCTCCAGGTTTTCCATGAAGAGGTTGGCAAGCTCAGCACTGAGCGGGCTGCCCATTGCCATCCCAAAGCACTGTTTGTAACAGTGTATTTATTACCAAGGTTTATACCATAAAGGGAATTGTTTAGGACACTCTTGATTTATTTAAGTGGGAAGAGTGGATGGTCCTGGGACACCAGTTTTGTTTTTTAAGTAAGTAAGTAAGTTTATTCAGGTATGCACAAATACAGTTACATAGAAATATACATAGCTGCATATGTGTAGAGAACCTAAGATAACACCAGTTTTGTTTTGTATATAGAGTTTTATCAGAGCAGAAATTGAACCCTCGTTTTTCTGTGTGTCCCATTTTCCCCTGATAGTTTAATTTATTTCTGTGAAAATGGAAGAGTACACGTTTTGGACGACCACAGGAACGAATTTGGGAATAACTGCTCAGAATCTTGAATCTTTTATCTCGATTAAAATTCAAGTTAGAGAGGACGAATTGTAAAGGGAAATAAAGGAAAGAGAAAGAAGAAAGAAAACAGAGACAAAAAATTGAAAGAGAAGAGAAGGAGTAAAAGCTAGAATGAGAAGGAAGAAAAAAAAGAGGTGTAATAGAGTTTAACGTGAGGAAAGAGCTAGAGAACGCGATGAGCAATTGAAAGAGAACGTGAAGGAAGAGCAAGAGAGCAAGATATGAAAGACTGATCGTGAGATAGAAAGATTACACCTTGAATTACAGCAATAGAAATTATCTTTCTCACAACAGAATGTAGAAGAGGATATACTGGTAAAACAGCCAACTAATTCCCGTATCTACGCCTAACTTACCTCCCTTCACAGAGGGTCAGGATATTCTTACCTTATTAATATTCTTATCTTATTAGGTTGGAAAATACTGCTGCTGCCCCCTGTGAATGGCTCTCTAACACTTGGGTTACTAGTCCAGGAATGCTACTTTCAGATTCCTCATTAAAAATATATACCACTTTGTCACATGAGGTCCTATGTGACTACAATTTATTAAACAAGGCCATACTTAAATGTTACCAAAAGCTCGGTCAGAACATTCAGCAATTTCAAATGACAATCTTACGACTTCTGGACTGACATGGATCTTTCACAGATTCCATGGTTGCCGACCAATTTCTCTCAGATGCCTCACACCAAATTCGAACATTCGTAAAAGAACGAAATTTAATAAAAGCTGATAAAGTTGCAGAAGCCACAGACATATATAGACAGAGGTTCATAACTCCTGCACAGACCTGAAGGGATCGAACCCTATGATCAAGGGTTCACAGGAATTTAATAAAGGCTGATAAAGTTGCAGTAGCCACAGACATATACAGAGGTTAATAATTCCTGTAAAGACCTGAAGGGATCGAACACTATGATCAAGGGTTCACAGGAATTTAAGAGGAAAAAGCCGCCTGTTGAAAAAAAAACATACCTTTATTCTTATCTGTCATTTATGTGGAATTAATGGACAACTTCCCTGCAGTATTTCTATAAAAAATAAAAAGTTGGCAGATGTTTTGTGGAATGTAATAAGAAGACATCTTTGTGTCCAGGAACCATCAATGTAATAAGAAGACATCTTTGTGTCCAGGAACCATCAATGTAATAACAAGGCATCTTTGTGTCCAGGAACCATCAATGTAATAACAAGACATCTTTGTGTCCAGGGACCATCAATGTAATAACAAGACATCTTTGTGTCCAGGGACCATCAATGTAATAACAAGGCATCTTTGTGTCCAGGAACCATCAATGTAATAACAAGACATCTTTGTGTCCAGGGACCATCAATGTAATAAGAAGACATCTTTGTGTCCAGGAACCATCAATGTAATAACAAGGCATCTTTGTGTCCAGGAACCATCAATGTAATAACAAGGCATCTTTGTGTCCAGGAACCATCAATGTAATAACAAGGCATCTTTGTGTCCAGGAACCATCAATGTAATAACAAGACATCTTTGTGTCCAGGAACCATCAATATAATAACAAGGCATCTTTGTGTCCAGGAACCATCAATGTAATAACAAGGCATCTTTGTGTCCAGGAACCATCAATGTAATAACAAGACATCTTTGTGTCCAGGGACCATCAATGTAATAACAAGACATCTTTGTGTCCAGGAACCATCAATGTAATAAGAAGACATCTTTGTGTCCAGGAACCATCAATGTAATAAGAAGACATCTTTGTGTCCAGGAACCATCAATGTAATAAGAAGACATCTTTGTGTCCAGGAACCATCAATGTAATAACAAGACATCTTTGTGTCCAGGAACCATCAATGTAATAACAAGACATCTTTGTGTCCAGGAACCATCAATGTAATAAGAAGACATCTTTGTGTCCAGGAACCATCAATGTAATAACAAGACATCTTTGTGTCCAGGAACCATCAATGTAATAACAAGACATCTTTGTGTCCAGGAACCATCAATGTAATAACAAGACATCTTTGTGTCCAGGAACCATCAATGTAATAAGAAGACATCTTTGTGTCCAGGAACCATCAATGTAATAATCAATGTAATAAGAAGACATCTTTGTGTCCAGGAACCATCAAAGAAGACATCTTTGTGTCCAGGAACCATCAATGTAATAAGAAGACATCTTTGTGTCCAGGAACCATCAATGTAATAACAAGACATCTTTGTGTCCAGGAACCATCAATGTAATAACAAGGCATCTTTGTGTCCAGGAACCATCAATGTAATAACAAGACATCTTTGTGTCCAGGAACCATCAATGTAATAAGAAGACATCTTTGTGTCCAGGAACCATCAATGTAATAAGAAGACATCTTTGTGTCCAGGAACCATCAATGTAATAAGAAGACATCTTTGTGTCCAGGAACCATCAATGTAATAAGAAGACATCTTTGTGTCCAGGAACCATCAATGTAATAAGAAGACATCTTTGTGTCCAGGAACCATCAATGTAATAAGAAGACATCTTTGTGTCCAGGAACCATCAATGTAATAAGAAGACATCTTTGTGTCCAGGAACCATCAATGTAATAAGAAGACATCTTTGTGTCCAGGAACCATCAATGTAATAACAAGACATCTTTGTGTCCAGGAACCATCAATGTAATAACAAGGCATCTTTGTGTCCAGGAACCATCAATGTAATAACAAGGCATCTTTGTGTCCAGGAACCATCAATGTAATAACAAGGCATCTTTGTGTCCAGGAACCATCAATGTAATAAGAAGACATCTTTGTGTCCAGGAACCATCAATGTAATAACAAGGCATCTTTGTGTCCAGGAACCATCAATGTAATAACAAGGCATCTTTGTGTCCAGGAACCATCAATGTAATAAGAAGACATCTTTGTGTCCAGGAACCATCAATGTAATAAGAAGTCCAGGAACCATCAATGTAATAAGAAGACATCTTTGTGTCCAGGAACCATCAATGTAATAAGAAGACATCTTTGTGTCCAGGAACCATCAATGTAATAAGAAGACATCTTTGTGTCCAGGAACCATCAATGTAATAAGAAGACATCTTTGTGTCCAGGAACCATCAATGTAATAAGAAGACATCTTTGTGTCCAGGAACCATCAATGTAATAAGAAGACATCTTTGTGTCCAGGAACCATCAATGTAATAACAAGACATCTTTGTGTCCAGGAACCATCAATGTAATAACAAGGCATCTTTGTGTCCAGGAACCATCAATGTAATAACAAGACATCTTTGTGTCCAGGAACCATCAATGTAATAACAAGGCATCTTTGTGTCCAGGAACCATCAATGTAATAACAAGACATCTTTGTGTCCAGGGACCATCAATGTAATAAGAAGACATCTTTGTGTCCAGGAACCATCAATGTAATAACAAGACATCTTTGTGTCCAGGAACCATCAATGTAATAACAAGACATCTTTGTGTCCAGGAACCATCAATGTAATAACAAGACATCTTTGTGTCCAGGAACCATCAATGTAATAACAAGACATCTTTGTGTCCAGGAACCATCAATGTAATAACAAGGCATCTTTGTGTCCAGGAACCATCAATGTAATAAGAAGACATCTTTGTGTCCAGGAACCATCAATGTAATAACAAGACATCTTTGTGTCCAGGAACCATCAATGTAATAACAAGGCATCTTTGTGTCCAGGAACCATCAATGTAATAACAAGACATCTTTGTGTCCAGGAATCATCAATGTAATAAAAAGACATCTTTGTGTCCAGGAACCATCAATGTAATAAGAAGACATCTTTGTGTCCAGGAACCATCAATGTAATAACAAGACATCTTTGTGTCCAGGAACCATCAATGTAATAAGAAGACATCTTTGTGTCCAGGAACCATCAATGTAATAAGAAGACATCTTTGTGTCCAGGAACCATCAATGTAATAAGAAGACATCTTTGTGTCCAGGAACCATCAATGTAATAAGAAGACATCTTTGTGTCCAGGAACCATCAATGTAATAACAAGACATCTTTGTGTCCAGGAACCATCAATGTAATAACAAGGCATCTTTGTGTCCATGGACCATCAATGTCCATGGACCATCAATGTAATAAGAAGACATCTTTGTGTCCAGGAACCATCAATGTAATAAGAAGACATCTTTGTGTCCAGGAACCATCAATGTAATAACAAGACATCTTTGTGTCCAGGAACCATCAATGTAATAACAAGACATCTTTGTGTCCAGGAACCATCAATGTAATAACAATGTAATAAGAAGACATCTTTGTGTCCAGGAACCATCAATGTAATAACAAGGCATCTTTGTGTCCAGGAACCATCAATGTAATAACAAGACATCTTTGTGTCCAGGAACCATCAATGTAATAACAAGGCATCTTTGTGTCCAGGAACCATCAATGTAATAACAAGGCATCTTTGTGTCCAGGAACCATCAATGTAATAACAAGGCATCTTTGTGTCCAGGAACCATCAATGTAATAACAAGGCATCTTTGTGTCCAGGAACCATCAATGTAATAAGAAGACATCTTTGTGTCCAGGAACCATCAATGTAATAAGAAGACATCTTTGTGTCCAGGAACCATCAATGTAATAAGAAGACATCTTTGTGTCCATCTTTGTGTCCAACCATCAATGTAATAAGAAGACATCTTTGTGTCCAGGAACCATCAATGTAATAAGAAGACATCTTTGTGTCCAGGAACCATCAATGTAATATGAAGACATCTTTGTGTCCAGGAACCATCAATGTAATAAGAAGACATCTTTGTGTCCAGGAACCATCAATGTAATAAGAAGACATCTTTGTGTCCAGGAACCATCAATGTAATAACAAGACATCTTTGTGTCCAGGAACCATCAATGTAATAACAAGACATCTTTGTGTCCAGGAACCATCAATGTCCAGGAACCATCAATGTAATAACAAGACATCTTTGTGTCCAGGAACACGACATCTTTGTGTCCAGGAACCATCAATGTAATAACAAGACATCTTTGTGTCCAGGAACCATCAATGTAATAACAAGACATCTTTGTGTCCAGGAACCATCAATGTAATAACAAGGCATCTTTGTTTCCAGGAACCATCAATGTAATAACAAGACATCTTTGTGTCCAGGAACCATCAATGTAATAACAAGACATCTTTGTGTCCAGGAACCATCAATGTAATAACAAGACATCTTTGTGTCCAGGAACCATCAATGTAATAATCAATGTAATAACAAGACATCTTTGTGTCCAGGAACCATCAATGTAACAAGACATCTTTGTGTCCAGGAACCATCAATGTAATAACAACATCTTTGTGTCCAGGAACCATCAATGTAATAACAAGACATCTTTGTGTCCAGGAACCATCAATGTAATAACAAGACATCTTTGTGTCCAGGAACCATCAATGTAATAACAAGGCATCTTTGTGTCCAGGAACCATCAATGCATCTTTGTGTCCAGGAACCATCAATGTAATAAGAAGACATCTTTGTGTCCAGGAACCATCAATGTAATAAGAAGACATCTTTGTGTCCAGGAACCATCAATGTAATAAGAAGACATCTTTGTGTCCAGGAACCATCAATGTAATAAGAAGACATCTTTGTGTCCAGGAACCATCAATATAATAATGTCTGTACTATATTTCATGACACAGGATGAACGTGTATAGTAATCTCCATCATATTATTCCCCGTCATGAGAAATACTCAGGCTTTTCACACCCTTCCCATTACCTTGAATGAACTCATAATTTTCCTGCAATACTCTGCTACATAAGATCTAAATGGTCCAGAGGTTGGACCTGTGCATTACTAATTAGCACTTCACGTGCAGTGTTAATTAGTAATGAAAAATGTGCCATTCTTTCTTCAGAGTTGACATTGCATCACCATCAGAGGACAAAAGTTTTCTGCTTCTCTCACTTTATGTGTAAAAGCTCCAGAAACTGCTATTTCTAATTGAAGGTGAAAACATGAAACTGCTCTCAGAAGTGATGTAGGATTACCTGTCCACTTATCAAGTGAGTGAATCTCATCCATCTTTATCAATGTCTTGACTGGGTCTCATTCCTAAGTCAAGACATCTCAAGTACATCCCTTGACTTTCCCAGATTTCCAAACACTGGAAATATTAATGTATGATCTTGTTAACTTGCTAAAACATTGCCAGTCAATTCAAAATTGCCATAAGTTAGCAAAAAACGATAAGGAAATCCTCGGGAAAAATAAACCTTATAAATATGAGTATAACAAGTCTGTTCTATATAAACCTGTTTTTAAAAATGATTCAAATAAGACAGACCACTAATTCCATGTAGTTCCAGGTCAATATCGGGAGACTGTCTTCAAAATGGCCCATGTGAGAAACTTGGAACAAAATTAAAGAATCATAATACTGGCCCGGAGTGTCTTCGGATGTTACTAAATACTGTAAATTATGCAAGGTGTGCCAGTTGTCATCCCGAGGTACCTGAAGGGTGCCTATAGTAAAAATGGCTGCCTGTTGACATTGTTGCCCTCCTGTTCCCTCTTTCATCATCAGGACACAGATACATTTTAACATAGGATGATTACTCATCTAGTTTCCCCGGAGCAGTACCTTTAAAAAATATTACAGTTATATAGGTAGCTGAAGCTAATTTGTCTATCTTTCCCAGGGTTGGCATCCCCAGAGAGACCTCGACGTACCATAAAACACAGTTTACCTCGGACCTTATACGTCACCTGTGCCAACTTGTAGGGGTTAAACCTCTCTTCACAACCCCATATCACCCCAGTTGAACAGAAGGATTGAGCCCAGATACTCTATTCTCAAGTCTATTTTAAAGAAGAGAAGTTCCTAGTGACTATAGCATTTTCGGTGTTCGAACTTCTCTATGGCAGACAGTCCAAAGAACCTTTATGCATCCTTCGTGACTTGTGGACTATGAAGGGAAGTGCTGACGTTCAGTCTTCTTATCAGTTTCTCTTTGACATGAGATCCAAACTCCAGGAGACCTCTAACATAGTTACTAAAAATTTTAGGTTATCTAGTTAGTTAGTTTAATATGTTTATTATGCACCCCATACCCATCCTGTGGGTGGTAGTCAGAAGATTACAGAGGTACATAATTGGTCCAGGGGCTGGACTCCAAAGTTTTGATAGCTGAGCAAGTTACAGAGGTAATGAACTCACAATTTACAAAGGTAATGAACTCACAATTTACAAAGGCAATGAACTCACATTTACAAAGGTAATGAACTCCAGGTAGGTCTGGTCACAATCATGACAAGTTACAAAGGTATTTACAGATTACAGAGGTACATAATGGGTCCAGGGACTGGGCCCCCAAAGTTTTGATAGCTGAACTAGGTACAAAGGTAATGAGCTCACAAGTTACAAAGGTAATGAATCCTGTAAGTATCGTTTATCTATGGACCAGTATAAAACATATTTTGATACTAAATGTCAGATTAGAAGTTTTTCGATCGGGTTTTTAACCCCGGTGGGTTAGCCACCCAGGAAAACACAAGAAAGTCAGTGCGTCATCGGGGACTGTCTAACTTATTTTCATTGGGGTCCTTAATCTTGTCCCCAGGATGCGACCCACACCAGTCAACTAACACCCAGGTACCTATTTATTGCTCGGTGAACAGGACAACAGGTGTAAGGAAACTCGTCGAAATGTTTCCACCCGCCGGGAATCGAACCCGGGCCCTCCGTGAGTGAAGCGGCAGCTTTAACCACTACGCCAAAAGGCGAGTTATTCCCAAATTCGTTCCTGTGTATTCTTCCATTTTCACAGAAATAAATTAAACTATCAGGGGAAAATGGGACACACAGAAAAACGAGGGTTCAATTTCTGCTCTGATAAAACTCTAGATACAAAACAAAACTGGTGTTATCTTAGGTTCTCTACACATATGCTGCTATGTATGATATTTCTATGTAACTGTATTTGTGCATACCTGAATAAACTTACTTACTTACTTACAAAACAAAACTGGTGTCCCAGGACCATCCACTCTTCCCACTTAAATAAATCAAGAGTGTCCTAAACAATTCCGTTTATGGTATAAACCTTGGTGATAAATACACTGTTACAAACAGTGCTTTGGGATGGCAATGGGCAGCCCGCTCAGTGCTGAGCTTGCCAACCTCTTCATGGAAAACCTGGAGACAGAGAAATTCACCACCCTCATTCCCAACACCGTTACCTGGCTAAGATACGTTGATGATGTATTGGTTTTCTATCCAAGACGTCTCAATATCCAGGCCCTTCTCAACAAGATCAATGCAGCTGAACCATCAATAAAGTTTACACTTGAACGCGAAAATGATGGCAAACTTCCTTTCCTCGACGTTCTACTGTGCAGATCTCCCGACAGTGACAAACTTCTCTTCAAAGTGTATAGAAAACCTACCAACAAGGACGATCTTATACACTTTTATTCACACCAAGATACCCGCACTAAGAGAGGAGTCCTCATTGGCTTCTTCTTGAGAGCTCTTCGCATCTCCAGCCCTTGTTTTCTAGAAGAAGAATGCACTTACATAACACAAGCCTTTACACGTCTTCAGTTCCCATCTTTCTTCATCCGAGATTGCAGACTCAAGGCACAAGCTATCCTCAACAAACCGCCCATGGAACAGCCCCCTAAGCAGTTCATAGTACTCCCATGTGGTGATGTTGCCACGAATACTCGCCGGGCACTTGCTATGAGTAACATCAACGTTTCCACCATAAACACATCATCTATCAAAGACCTCACTACGAAACGCAGCCCCACACCTCTAACTTCTACAGCAGGCGTCTACACTATCCCCTGTGGGTTCTGTCTCAAGAAATATGTAGGCGAGACAGGCAGAGATCTTGCAGTCCGCATGAATGAGCATCGAAATGCCTCTAACAGAGACGATGTAAGGTACGCATGTGTCCTCCACAGAGACTCCACGGAACATTTGATGAACTGGAATGAGGCACAACTCGTTCTCACCGAACCAGACCTCAGACGCCGACGGTGCCTAGAAGCCTCACTAATCGCCGTCACCGACACTATAGAACGCAACACTGGAAACTACAAAATTTCAAAAACATTGGCATACATGATACTTAAGCAGCACCAACCCAACAACACAGGAGTCACATGATTTCATCGTCTACCCGTCCTCATCATAGGCAGAGGTTGTTTTGATAAGGACCTGCCTCGCATGGGCCAGTAGGCCTTCCACAGTATTCCTCCATTCTTATGTTCTTATGACATTCATCAGGTCACGTGCGTCACACCTCACTCTCCGCCTATATATATAATGTCTTTCTACCTCTGTATGTTAGAAGTGATCAAGGTCCCAGGACCGAAACGTTTTCTAATAAATATGTCATAGTGTTTGCTTACGTGTCTTTCTAAACCAATTCCCTTTATATAACGTAAATGAGCACAATGAAGTAATTTGTCCTCAGAAAATCTCGGGTGTCTTGAACCTGTCCCAGCATGTTACAACAAGCTTCAAGAAAAATGTAACTTTTAACATATATAAATCCTCTTCTGACTTACTATAAAATGAGAAAAACGCGTCACATCTTTTAAATACCTGTAGTTCAGTCCTACCATCGAGAATAACTACTCTTGGCTGGTTGTAACAGTCTGTTGTATCACTTATAACTTATATAAAATGTAACTTATATGAAATGTAAACTTACATAGAATGTAACTTACAATAAATGTAACTTATATAAAATGTAAAAGAAATAAACTTGAATATAATCCTATCAGAAGCAAATACTGAACAAATTAAATGTATAAATGTATTCCTGTCAATCAAGGTAATATATACACAAATAAATTAATAAATAATATCGCTGTTTAATACACGTAACTCCTGGAACACTTTGTCAACATGGATATGAGGTGAACACTGGTGGATGTGACTTTTGTGACCTCTGAACACAGTAGATGATGACCCCAACAAGTGTAGAGACTGGTGGATGTGACTTTTGTGACCTCTGAACACAGTAGATGATGACCCCAACAAGTGTAGAGACTGGTGGATGTGACTTTTGTGACCTCTGAACACAGTAGATGATGACCCCAACAAGTGTAGAGACTGGTGGATGTGACTTTTGTGACCTCTGAACACAGTAGATGATGACCCCAACAAGTGTAGAGACTGGTGGATGTGACTTTTGTGACCTCTGAACACAGTAGATGATGACCCCAACAAGTGTAGAGACTGGTGGATGTGACTTTTGTGACCTCTGAACACAGTAGATGATGACCCCAACAAGTGTAGAGACTGGTGGATGTGACTTTTGTGACCTCTGAACAGAGTAGATGATGACCCCAACAAGTGTAGAGACTGGTGGATGTGACTTTTGTGACCTCTGAACACAGTAGATGATGACCCCAACAAGTGTAGATACTGGTGGATGTGACTTTTGTGACCTCTGAACACAGTAGATGATGACCCCAACAAGTGTAGAGACTGGTGGATGTGACTTTTGTGACCTCTCAACACAGTAGATGATGACCCCAACAAGTGTAGAGACTGGTGGATGTGACTTTTGTGACCTCTGAACACAGTAGATGATGAACCCAACAAGTGTAGAGACTGGTGGATGTGACTTTTGTGACCTCTGAACACAGTAGATGATGACCCCAACAAGTGTAGAGACTGGTGGATGTGACTTTTGTGACCTCTGAACACAGTAGATGATGACCCCAACAAGTGTAGAGACTGGTGGATGTGACTTTTGTGACCTCTGAACACAGTAGATGATGACCCCAACAAGTGTAGAGACTGGTGGATGTGACTTTTGTGACCTCTGAACACAGTAGATGATGAACCCAACAAGTGTAGAGACTGGTGGATGTGACTTTTGTGACCTCTGAACACAGTAGATGATGACCCCAACAAGTGTAGAGACTGGTGGATGTGACTTTTGTGACCTCTGAACACAGTAGATGATGACCCCAACAAGTGTAGAGACTGGTGGATGTGACTTTTGTGACCTCTGAACACAGTAGATGATGACCCCAACAAGTGTAGAGACTGGTGGCTGTGAGTTTTGTGACCTCTGAACACAGTAGATGATGACCCCAACAAGTGTAGAGACTGGTGGCTGTGAGTTTTGTGACCTCTGAACACAGTAGATGATGACCCCAACAAGTGTAGAGACTGGTGGATGTGACTTTTGTGACCTCTGAACACAGTAGATGATGACCCCAACAAGTGTAGAGACTGGTGGATGTGACTTTTGTGACCTCTGAACACAGTAGATGATGACCCCAACAAGTGTAGAGACTGGTGGATATGACTTTTGTGACCTCTGAACACAGTAGATGATGACCCCAACAAGTGTAGAGACTGGTGGATGTGACTTTTGTGACCTCTGAACACAGTAGATGATGACCCCAACAAGTGTAGAGACTGGTGGATGTGACTTTTGTGACCTCTGAACACAGTAGATGATGACCCCAACAAGTGTAGAGACTGGTGGATGTGACTTTTGTGACCTCTGAACACAGTAGATGATGATCCCAACAAGTGTAGAGACTGGTGGATGTGACTTTTGTGACCTCTGAACACAGTAGATGATGACCCCAACAAGTGTAGAGACTGGTGGATGTGACTTTTGTGACCTCTGAACACAGTAGATGATGACCCCAACAAGTGTAGAGACTGGTGGATGTGACTTTTGTGACCTCTGAACACAGTAGATGATGACCCCAACAAGTGTAGAGACTGGTGGATGTGACTTTTGTGACCTCTGAACACAGTAGATGATGACCCCAACAAGTGTAGAGACTGGTGGATGTGACTTTTGTGACCTCTGAACACAGTAGATGATGACCCCAACAAGTGTAGAGACTGGTGGATGTGACTTTTGTGACCTCTGAACACAGTAGATGATGACCCCAACAAGTGTAGAGACTGGTGGATGTGACTTTTGTGACCTCTGAACACAGTAGATGATGACCCCAACAAGTGTAGAGACTGGTGGATGTGACTTTTGTGACCTCTGAACACAGTAGATGATGAACCCAACAAGTGTAGAGACTGGTGGATGTGACTTTTGTGACCTCTGAACACAGTAGATGATGACCCCAACAAGTTTAGAGACTGGTGGATGTGACTTTTGTGACCTCTGAACACAGTAGATGATGACCCCAACAAGTGTAGAGACTGGTGGATGTGACTTTTGTGACCTCTGAACACAGTAGATGATGACCCCAACAAGTGTAGAGACTGGTGGATGTGACTTTTGTGACCTCTGAACACAGTAGATGATGACCCCAACAAGTGTAGAGACTGGTGGATGTGACTTTTGTGACCTCTGAACACAGTAGATGATGACCCCAACAAGTGTAGAGACTGGTGGATGTGACTTTTGTGACCTCTGAACACAGTAGATGATGACCCCAACAAGTGTAGAGACTGATGGATGTGACTTTTGTGACCTCTGAACACAGTAGATGATGACCCACACAAGTGTAGAGACTGGTGGATGTGACTTTTGTGACCTCTGAACACAGTAGATGATGACCCCAACAAGTGTAGAGACTGGTGGATGTGACTTTTGTGACCTCTGAACACAGTAGATGATGACCCCAACAAGTGTAGAGACTGGTGGATGTGACTTTTGTGACCTCTGAACACAGTAGATGATGACCCCAACAAGTGTAGAGACTGGTGGATGTGACTTTTGTGACCTCTGAACACAGTAGATGATGACCCCAACAAGTGTAGAGACTGGTGGATGTGACTTTTGTGACCTCTGAACACAGTAGATGATGACCCCAACAAGTGTAGAGACTGGTGGATGTGACTTTTGTGACCTCTGAACACAGTAGATGATGACCCCAACAGGTGTAGAGACTGGTGGATGTGACTTTTGTGACCTCTGAACACAGTAGATGATGACCCCAACAAGTGTAGAGACTGGTGGATGTGACTTTTGTGACCTCTGAACACAGTAGATGATGACCCCAACAAGTGTAGAGACTGGTGGATGTGACTTTTGTGACCTCTGAACACAGTAGATGATGACCCCAACAAGTGTAGAGACTGGTGGATGTGACTTTTGTGACCTCTGAACACAGTAGATGATGACCCCAACAAGTGTAGAGAGTCAGTAGATCTTTGTTCTCCGGAAGTTTTGTACCAGAGTTGCTACTACTGAATTATTAAATATTTGTGTTGTAACAACCGGAGAATGGCTGTAAGAATATTGAAGAATATAAAAACGAGTAGAAAACGAACTGTAGTTCTATTAAATAAAGAGAGTAAGGTTAAAGATGCAGGTTGTTGTCTGGGATCTAAGAAGATCCTGCTGCCTGCCTTGTTTAACCTTGATGACCAGTGCTGAATAAGCAATCACTTACCTGATGGGCATAAGACCTTAAAATAAATGGTGATGAATAAGGACGCTTGTATTATCATACATAAGTCGAATCCCTGACTTGAATCCAGTAACAAAATAAAATTAAACGTGAGTGAAGTTTCTGTTAAATTAAACAAAACCCAACAAAATAAATTAATAAACAGGAGTGCATTATATACTTAGAGAGTTGATGGAAGTAGAAAGTCAAGTAACTGTCCTCCGTTCTGAGGGTCCCACATCAACTCCAACTGGGTGGAAAAGTAGAGAAGGGAAGTAGCAACACTCACTCTTTCATAACAATCATTCTACCAATCAAACTACCGTCACCACTAATTCTTCCTTCCACTCCTATCCAATCAAATTTTCCTTCATAACTTAATTTGAATACAATATATGTATAACATATATACATACACACAAATATGTCGTCCCGAATAGGTTAAACTTGCGATTTTAGTTTAAATATCAATGCTCTTCTTGCCGAATAAGGCAAGCGGAAATTTGTGTATGCAATAATTTCTCAAAAATCATTCTGAACGTAACGTAAAAATTATATTTCATTGTGTTTGTTTATTATTAAATAATTATAAACTTTCATAAAATATATTTAGTTGGATTATTCAAAATTATATTATAGTAATTATAATTATGTTTGGTAAGATTTCTGAGGTTCATGTACTAGGTATACCAGTACATGTACAAGGTATACCAGTACATGTACAAGGTATACCAGTACATGTACAAGGTATACCAGTACATGTACAAGTTATACCAGTACATGTACAAGGTATACCAGTACATGTACAAGTTATACCAGTACATGTACAAGGTATACCAGTACATGTACAGGGTATACCAGTACATGTACAAGGTATACCAGTACATGTACAAGATATACCAGTACATGTACAAGGTATACCAGTACATGTACAGGGTATACCAGTACATGTACAAGGTATACCAGTACATGTACAAGGTATACCAGTACATGTACAAGGTATACCAGTACATGTACAAGGTATACCAGTACATGTACAAGATATACCAGTACATGTACAAGGTATACCAGTACATGTACAAGGTATACCAGTGCATGTACAAGTTATACCAGTACATGTACAGGGTATACCAGTACATGTACAAGGTATACTAGTACATGTACAAGGTATACTAGTACATGTACAAGGTATACAAACCATAGCTGACATCAGTGACATACTACTACATAGGAAGCCACTTGTTATGCTGAACATATCGGGCAAATTAGGTCAATTTTGTCCCAGGATGCGACGCACACCAGTCAACTAACACCCAGGATGTGACCCACACCAGTCCACTAACACCCAGGATGTGACACACACCAGTCTACTAACACCCAGGATGTGACCCACACCAGTCCACTAACACCCAGAATGCGACCCACACCAGTCCACTAACACCCAGGATGTGACCCACACCAGTCCACTAACACCCAGGATGCGACCAACACCAGTCCACTAACACCCAGGATGTGACCCACACCAGTTCACTAACACCCAGGATGCGACCCACACCAGTCCACTAACACCCAGGATGTGACCCACACCAGTCCACTAACACCCAGGATGCGACCCACACCAGTCCACTAACACCCAGGATGTGACCCACACCAGTCGAGTAACACCCAGGATGCGACCCACACCAGTCGAGTAACACCCAGGGTGCGACCCACACCAGTCGAGTAACACCCAGGATGTGACCCACACCAGTCCACTAACACCCAGGATTCCACTCACGCCAGTCCACTAACACCCAGGATGCCACCCACACCAGTCAACTAACACCCAGGATGCCACCCACACCAGTCAACTAACACCCAGGATGCCACCCACACCAGTCCACTAACACCCAGGATGCCACTCACACCAGTCCACTAACACCTCGTCCCCATTTTCCCTTCTAACTCTCCCCTCTCCTACTTTTCCCTTCACTCTCTCTCCCCCTCTACCTTTCCCTTCTCTCTTCTCTCACAAAAAAAAAAAAAAAAAAAAAAAAAAAAATGGGGGGGCCTCGCAGGAACCAAGGATCAGATGAGAATGGTTCTGGTAGGGAGGAGTGGATGGAGGAGCAGTGGAAAAGGATGGAACAAGAGTGGGAGAGAAAATTAGGAGAGCTTTCTGAAAAAATGGAGAAAGAGCTCTCTGTGAAATTGGAAAAGAGGTTGGAGAAGGAGACAAAGAATTGGGAGGCACAAGTCGAAACTGCAGTAGCCAAGATAAGGGTCCTAGAAGTTGAGATAAATAGGCTGAAGCGAGTTACAGGGGCAGTGACCAGAGAAGACACAGCATATGAAGCTGCGAGGCCGAACAGGAAGGAAGGAATTATTAATTATGCTAAGGTCACATCAGTCTGCCAAGGAGGACCAAGGAGTGAAAGGGAAGATCAGCTGGTTGCAGATGGAGAGGGTGATAGGTCAAATGCTGAGGCACAACAAGGCTATCAAGAGCCACTGGAAAAATCAAGGCAGAAACTGACCACATACAGGCAGGATCCAGAGTCACAGAGGGTGAGGCAATGGGAGGAAGAAACGGCAAAATCAGTGTTTATCCATGGGCTTCAGGAGAGAGAGGAAAGGACACACACTGAAAGGCAGCAGGAAGAAAGAAAGGAGATTGAGAAAATCATCACGGAAATAGGTGAAGAAATGGACGAGATTGTAAATTTTCAGAGAATAGGGGGGTACTCGAAGGGGAGAAACCGACCAATCAAGCTGATTCTCAGGACGGAAACAGTGCAGAACAGGATCCTCCAAGAGAAACCACGATTGAAATACTCGGAAGAGTACAAGAGGGTGTTCCTAGACAGAGACAGAACAAAATCAGAACGACAGCAGCTGAGGGAGAGGACAAAAAAGCGAAAGGAGCTAGGAAAAGAGACAAGGAGGGAACCAGCAGAGGTCAGTCAGAGCAGAACAGAACAGCAAGGGCAAGCACACACACAACTACTCTCAGAACCATACAACCTATCACACCATCCCAACACACACTACAATCCATACCCACAGCCTCCACCCAACACCGAGCTATAGAATCCCACAGTATGCCACCAGGTCTCCCACCCTCACAGGCCCCCCAAACCACAGTGTTGGAAAGGAAACTGAAGGTATGGTACACAAACGCTGATGGAATAACAAAAAGTGGGAGGAGTGGCATGAAAGAGTCAAAGAAGCATCACCGGACATCATAGCTCTCACAGAAACCAAGCTTACAGGTATGATAACAGATGCCATCTTTCCAACGGGATACCAAATCCTGAGGAAAGACAGAGGGAACAGGGGGGGGTGGAGAAGTGGCGTTGCTGATCAAAAATCGCTGGAATTTTGATGAGCTGGAGAGAGGAGACAGCAGAGAAGAAAGTGATTACATAGTGGGAACACTTCACTCTGGAGGTCCCAAGGTGGTAATAGCAGTGATGTATAACCCACCACAGAACAGCAGGAGGCCAAGGCAAGAGTACGACGAGAGCAATAGAGCGATGGTTGACACACTGGCTAGAGTGGCCAGAAGAGCTAATGCATGCAGGGCAAAGCTCCTGATCATGGGTGACTTTAACCACAAGGAGATCGATTGGGAGAACTTGGACCCACATGGGGGCCAAGATACATGGAGGGCTAAGATGATGGAGGTGGTACTGGAAAACTTCATGTGCCAACACGTAAGGGACACTACAAGAGAGAGAGAGGAGAGGATGAACCAGCAAGGCTGGACTTAGTATTCACCTTGAGTAGTGCAGATATCGAGGACATCACATATGAAAGACCCCTTGGGGCCAGTGACCATGTGGTTTTAAGCTTCGAATACACAGTAGAGCTACAAGTGCAGGGAGAAGCAGGAAGGCCAGGACGAATGAAGCCAAACTACAAGAAAGGGGACTACACAGGAATGAGGAACTACCTGAACGGGGTTCAGTGGGACAGAGAACTGGCAGGGAAGCCAGTTAATGAGATGATGGAATATGTAGCAACAAAATGCAAGGAGGCTGAGGAGAGGTTTGTACCCAAGGGTAACAGGATTAATGAAAAAGCCAGGATGAGCCCATGGTTTACCCAAAGGTGCAGGGAGGCAAAAACCAAGTGTGCTAGGGAATGGAAGAAATATAGAAGGCAAAGGACCCAGGAGAATAAGGAGAACAGTCGTAGAGCCAGAAACGAATATGCACAGATAAGAAGGGAGGCCCAAAGACAATATGAAAATGACATAGCAGCGAAAGCCAAATCTGACCCGAAACTGTTATACAGCCACATCAGGAGGAAAACAACAGTCAAGGACCAGGTAACCACGCTAAGGAAGTTAAGGAGGAGAGACAACAAGAAATGACCGTGAAGTATGTGAAGAACTCAACAAGAGATTCAAAGAAGTGTTCACAGAGGAGACAGAAGGGACTCCAGAAAGACGGAGAGGTGGGGCACACCACCAAGTGCTGGACACAGTGCACACAACCGAGGAAGAAGTGAAGAGGCTTCTGAGTGAGCTAGATACCTCAAAGGCAATGGGGCCAGATAACATCTCCCCATGGGTATTGAGAGAGGGAGCAGAGGCGCTATGTGTACCCCTAACAACAATATTCAATACATCTATCGAAACAGGGAGATTGCCTGAGGCATGGAAGACAGCAAATGTAGTCCCAATCTTTAAAAAAGGAGACAGACATGAAGCATTAATTAAACTACAGACCAGTGTCACTGACATGTATAGTATGCAAAATCATGGAGAAGATTATCAGGAGAAGAGTGGTGGAACACCTAGAAAGGAATGATCTCATCAACAGCAGCCAACATGGTTTCACGGACGGGAAATCCTGTGTCACAAACCTACTGGAGTTCTATGACATGGTGACAGCAGTAAGACAAGAGAGAGAGGGGTGGGTGGATTGCATTTTCTTGGACTGCAAGAAGGCGTTTGACACAGTTCCACACAAGAGATTGGTGCAAAAACTGGAGGACCAAGCAGGGATAACAGGGAAGGCACTACAATGGATCAGGGAATACTTGTCAGGAAGACAGCAGCGAGTCATGGTACGTGGCGAGGTGTCAGAGTGGGCACCTGTGACCAGCGGGGTCCCGCAGGGGTCAGTCCTAGGACCAGTGCTGTTTCTGGTATTTGTGAACGACATGACGGAAGGAATAGACTCTGAGGTGTCCCTGTTTGCAGATGACGTGAAGTTGATGAGAAGAATTCACTCGATCGAAGACCAGGCAGAACTACAAAGGGATCTAGACAGGCTGCAGACCTGGTCCAGCAATTGGCTCCTGGAGTTCAATCCCACCAAGTGCAAAGTTATGAAGATTGGGGAAGGGCAAAGAAGGCCGCAGACGGAGTACAGTCTAGGGGGTCAGAGACTACAAACCTCACTCAAGGAAAAAGATCTTGGGGTGAGTATAACACCAGGCACATCTCCTGAAGCGCACATCAACCAAATAACTGCTGCAGCATATGGGCGCCTAGCAAACCTCAGAACAGCATTCCGACATCTTAATAAGGAATCATTCAGGACCCTGTACACCGTGTATGTTAGGCCCATATTGGAGTATGCGGCACCAGTTTGGAACCCACACCTAGCCAAGCACGTGAAGAAACTAGAGAAAGTGCAAAGCTTTGCAACAAGACTAGTCCCAGAACTAAGAGGTATGTCCTACGAGGAGAGGTTAAGGGAAATCAACCTGACGACACTGGAAGACAGGAGGGATAGGGGGGACATGATAACGACATACAAAATACTGAGAGGAATTGACAAGGTGGACAAAGACAGGATGTTCCAGAGATTGGACACAGTAACAAGGGGACACAGTTGGAAGCTGAAGACACAGATGAATCACAGGGATGTTAGGAAGTATTTCTTCAGCCACAGAGTAGTCAGTAAGTGGAATAGTTTGGGAAGCGATGTAGTGGAGGCAGGATCCATACATAGCTTTAAGCAGAGGTATGATAAAGCTCATGGCTCAGGGAGAGTGACCTAGTAGCGATCAGTGAAGAGGCGGGGCCAGGAGCTAGGACTCGACCCCCGCAACCTCAACTAGGTGAGAACTAGGTGAGTACCCAGGATGCCACTCACACCAGTCCACTAACACCCAGGATGCCACCCACACCAGTCAACTAACACCCAGGATGCCACCCACACCAGTCCACTATCACCCAGGATGCCACTCACACCAGTCCACTAACACCCAGGATGCCACTCACACCAGTCCACTAACACCCAGGATGCCACCCACACCAGTCAACTAACACCCAGGATGCCACCCACACCAGTCCACTAACACCCAGGATGCCACCCACACCAGTCCACTAACACCCAGGATGCCACCCACACCAGTCCACTAACACCCAGGATGTCACTCACACCAGTCCACTAACACCCAGGATGCCACCCACACCAGTCCACTAACACCCAGGATGCCACCCACACCAGTCCACTAACACCCAGGATGCCACCCACACCAGTCCACTAACACCCAGGATGCCACCCACACCAGCCCACTAACACCCAGGATGCCACCCACACCAGTCCACTAACACCCAGGATGCCACCCACACCAGTCAACTAACACCCAGGATGCCACCCACACCAGTCCACTAACATCCAGGATGCCACTCACACCAGTCCACTAACACCCAGGATGCCACTCACACCAGTCCACTAACACCCAGGATGCCACCCACACCAGTCAACTAACACCCAGGATGCCACCCACACCAGTCCACTAACACCCAGGATGCCACTCACACCAGTCCACTAACACCCAGGATGCCACTCACACCAGTCCACTAACACCCAGGATGCCACCCACACCAGTCAACTAACACCCAGGATGCCACCCACACCAGTCAACTAACACCCAGGATGCCACCCACACCAGTCCACTAACACCCAGGATGCCACCCACACCAGTCACCTAACACCCAGGATGCCACTCACACCAGTCCACTAACACCCAGGATGCGACCCACACCAGTCCACTAACACCCAGGATACCACTCACACCAGTCCACTAACAACCAGGATGCCACTCACACCAGTCCACTAACACCCAGGATGCCACTCACACCAGTCCACTAACACCCAGGATGCCACCCACACCAGTCCACTAACACCCAGGATGCCACCCACACCAGTCCACTAACACCCAGGATACCACCCACACCAGTCCACTAACACCCAGGATGCCACTCACACCAGTCCACTAACACCCAGGATGCCACTCACACCAGTCCACTAACACCCAGGATGCCACTCACACCAGTCCACTAACACCCAGGATGCCACTCACACCAGTCCACTAACACCCAGGATGCCACCCACACCAGTCCACTAACACCCAGGATGCCACTCACACCAGTCCACTAACACCCAGGATGCCACTCACACCAGTCCACTAACTCCCAGGATGCCACCCACACCAGCCCACTAACACCCAGGATGCCACCCACACCAGTCCACTAACACCCAGGATGCCACCCACACCAGCCCACTAACACCCAGGATACCACCCACACCAGTCCACTAACACCCAGGATGCCACTCACACCAGTCCACTAACACCCAGGATGCCACTCACACCAGTCCACTAACACCCAGGATGCCACTCACACCAGTCCACTAACACCCAGGATGCCACTCACACCAGTCCACTAACACCCAGGTAAACATTATCACTGATGGTTGAACATGGACAACAAGTGTAAGGAACCAAGCCCAATGTTTCCACCCTTCGTCGGGAATCGAACCCGGACCCTCATTGTGTGAATCAAGAGTTTTTGCCACCAGGCCACGGGGTACTTCAGTGCCACGGGGCACCCCAGTGCCACGGGGCACCCCAGTGCCACGGAGCACCCCAGTGCCACGGGGCACCCCAGTGCCACGGGGTACCCCAGTGCCACGGGGTACCACAGTGCCACGGGGTACCCCAGTGCCACGGGGCACCCCAGTGCCACGGGGCACCCCAGTGCCACGGGGCACCTCAGTGCCACGGGGCACCCCAGTGCCACGGGGCACCCCAGTGCCACGGGGCACCCCAGTGCCACGGGGCACCCCAGTGCCACGGGGCACCCCAGTGCCACGGGGCACCCCAGTGCCACGGGGCACCCCAGTGCCACGGGGCACTGCTAAATAACATACTTGAAAAAAATATATATCTTTAATGGTATAAATGATAATTTCAGAAAGAACTTAATTTTAAATGAGCAATTGCTAATTGACCAGTTTTACCTATTCGGCACGATATATACATGTCCTGAATATATATATATATATATATATATATATATATATATCTATATATATATATATATATATATATATATATATATATATATATATATATATATATAACACTGATCTCTGGCTGAAGGAGACTCTAACCTACGAACCTTAGGACAAGGTACGCAGTGCTTTACCAATCTACCCACACTGGACAATGCCTTGGCGTGTAGCATGCGCTACACGTTTGATCCAAGGCAGCCAGCTTTCAGGGAGAAGGCTTACAGCTTTTCATCTCATCCCCTGCATGCATTAGCCTTACTAGTGATTTTAACAATGCAAGGAATTCGCGAGAGCATGCGAAATATACACAAACAGAGATCAGTGTTTGTGTATATTTCGCCTGCTCCTGCGAATTCCTTGCATATATATATATATATATATATATATATATAGTGAAGAGTTTTTTTACGAGGATAGTGAGGCTCAAGTTAGAGTATGTAGAAAAGAGGGAAATTTTTTCCCAGTAAAAGTAGGCCTTAGACAAGGATGTGTGATGTCACCGTGGTTGTTTAATATATTTATAGATGGGGTTGTAAGAGAAGTAAATGCGAGGGTCTTGGCAAGAGGCGTGGAGTTAAAAGATAAAGAATCACACACAGGGTGGGAGTTGTCACAGCTGCTCTTTGCTGATGACACTGTGCTCTTGGGAGATTCTGAAGAGAAGCTGCAGAGATTGGTGGATGAATTTGGTAGGGTGTGCAAAAGAAGAAAATTAAAGGTGAATACAGGAAAGAGTAAGGTTATGAGGATAACAAAAAGATTAGGTGATGAAAGATTGAATATCAGATTGGAGGGAGAGAGTATGGAGGAGGTGAACGTATTCAGATATTTGGGAGTGGACGTGTCAGCGGATGGGTCTATGAAAGATGAGGTGAATCATAGAATTGATGAGGGAAAAAGAGTGAGTGGTGCACTTAGGAGTCTGTGGAGACAGAGAACTTTGTCCTTGGAGGCAAAGAGGGGAATGTATGAGAGTATAGTTTTACCAACGCTCTTATATGGGTGTGAAGCATGGGTGATGAATGTTGCAGCGAGGAGAAGGCTGGAGGCAGTGGAGATGTCATGTCTGAGGGCAATGTGTGGTGTGAATATAATGCAGAGAATTCGTAGTTTGGAAGTTAGGAGGAGGTGCGGGATTACCAAAACTGTTGTCCAGAGGGCTGAGGAAGGGTTGTTGAGGTGGTTCGGACATGTAGAGAGAATGGAGCGAAACAGAATAACTTCAAGAGTGTATCAGTCTGTAGTGGAAGGAAGGCGGGGTAGGGGTCGGCCTAGGAAGGGTTGGAGGGAGGGGGTAAAGGAGGTTTTGTGTGCGAGGGGCTTGGACTTCCAGCAGGCATGCGTGAGCGTGTTTGATAGGAGTGAATGGAGACAAATGGTGTTTAATACTTGACGTGCTGTTGGAGTGTGAGCAAAGTAACATTTATGAAGGGATTCAGGGAAACCGGCAGGCCGGACTTGAGTCCTGGAGATGGGAAGTACAGTGCCTGCACTCTGAAGGAGGGGTGTTAATGTTGCAGTTTAAAAACTGTAGTGTAAAGCATCCTTCTGGCAAGACAGTGATGGAGTGAATGATGGTGAAAGTTTTTCTTTTTCGGGCCACCCTGCCTTGGTGGGAATCGGCCAGTGTGATAATAAAAAATATATATATATATATATATATATATATATATATATATATATATATATATATATGTATATATATATTTATATATATAAATATATATACGTGTGTGTGTGTGTATGTATGAATTGGTAAGTTACGATTTTAGCTGCAATAACAATGCTCTTCTTGCCGAATAATACAAGCGAAAATTTGTGCATTCAATAATCTCGCAAAAACCATTCAGAACCTATCGAAAAAATATTTATCACTGTGTTTCTTATTATTAATTTATTGTAAACTTATCTAAAATATATTTAGTTGCATTAGAGAGAAAATTTTGGAAAGGACTTAATATATATTGAGTTCTTGCTAATTGAATAATTTTACCTATTCTTCACGACATATTTATTTATTAATTTATTTAATCAATATTTTTGTTGAGAATGTACTTTCCAATCTACGTGAAATTACCATCAAGCGTTACATTGTTTGTGCAGAAAGTGAACTTACCCAACGTTGTGCCATGCCCAGCCCGCCTTTATATGAACCATTAGGCATCTTATTAATGCCACCAGAAGTCTCCAGATTCATGATTGTGAAGTTGAGTTTTTTCATCATATTCTGCAACATTTCTTCCAATATTGCATCAAATGCCTGTTAAAAAGTGGATACAATTACTGAAGGTTCCTCTTAATGTCACCATAAATGCTTAGAATATTGTTGTTTAATAATCTGTTTATATGTGTCTTTAATTTTTCACAATGTGCTGGCAGAAATGTTTCGGAAGATGAGGTTTACAAAAAAAGTAATTTTTAAAGAAGATGGAAAGATTTACTCCTTTTGTAATAAAGAGTTCGGGATACATAAATACACAAAAGTAAATTAATCTTTAATATATAAAAATCAACTTTCTTTTGTCTAGAGGTATTTGAACTAACATCTGATAATATGTACATGTTACAATAATAAATTATAATTAGCATTTTACTAAAATAAATAATTCGTGACCCTACACAGGGTACAACTTTCTTGACACTCCTGTGTCACTATATATATATATATATATATATATATATATATATATATATATATAGCTATGCTAAAATAATAAATTAAGTAACATTTAAAATAATATATTACAGTCAACTGTTTCTCACGACACTTATCCGGTCGAGGCCAGTCACATGACACTATTCAGTGTACACTACAACCAGGCCATCTTCAGTGTCCCACGACACCCTTTTCATCTCAGTGTTCCACTACGGTCCTGTGCATATCTTGGATGTAACACTAGTGGTGGTGGATGTAACACTAGTGGTGGTGGATGTAACACTAGTGGTGGTGGATGTAACACTAGTGGTGGTGGATGTAACACTAGTGGTGGAGGATGTAACACTAGTGGTGGTGGATGTAACACTAGTGGTGGATGTAACACTAGTGGTGGTGGATGTAACACTAGTGGTGGTGGATGTAACACTAGTGGTGGATGTAACACTAGTGGTGGTGGATGTAACACTAGTGGTGGAGGATGTAACACTAGTGGTGGAGGATGTAACACTAGTGGTGGTGGATGTAACACTGGTGGATGTAACACTAGTGGTGGATGTAACACTAGTGGTGGTGGATGTAACACTAGTGGTGGTGGATGTAACACTAGTGGTGGTGGATGTAACACTAGTGGTGGTGGATGTAACACTAGTGGTGGAGGATGTAACACTAGTGGTGGTGGATGTAACACTAGTGGTGGTGGATGTAACACTAGTGGTGGTGGATGTAACACTAGTGGTGGAGGATGTAACACTAGTTGTGGAGGATGTAACACTAGTGGTGGTGGATGTAACACTAGTGGTGGTGGATGTAACACTAGTGGTGGTGGATGTAACACTAGTGGTGGAGGATGTAACACTAGTGGTGGTGGATGTAACACTAGTGGTGGAGGATGTAACACTAGTGGTGGTGGATGTAACACTAGTGGTGGTGGATGTAACACTAGTGGTGGTGGATGTAACACTAGTGGTGGTGGATGTAACACTAGTGGTGGTGGATGTAACACTAGTGGTGGTGGATGTAACACTAGTGGTGGTGGATGTAACACTAGTGGTGGTGGATGTAACACTAGTGGTGGTGGATGTAACACTAGTGGTGGTGGATGTAACACTAGTGGTGGTGGATGTAACACTAGTGGTGGTGGTGGTGGTGGATGTAACACTAGTGGTGGTGGATGTAACACTAGTGGTGGTGGATGTAACACTAGTGGTGGTGGAGGATGTAACACTAGTGGTGGAGGATGTAACACTAGTGGTGGTGGATGTAACACTAGTGGTGGAGGATGTAACACTAGTGGTGGTGGATGTAACACTAGTGGTGGTGGATGTAACACTAGTGGTGGTGGATGTAACACTAGTGGTGGTGGATGTAACACTAGTGGTGGTGGATGTAACACTAGTGGTGGTGGATGTAACACTAGTGGTGGTGGATGTAACACTAGTGGTGGTGGATGTAACACTAGTGGTGGTGGATGTAACACTAGTGGTGGTGGATGTAACACTAGTGGTGGTGGATGTAACACTAGTGGTGGTGGATGTAACACTAGTGGTGGTGGATGTAACACTAGTGGTGGTGGATGTAACACTAGTGGTGGTGGATGTAACACTAGTGGTGGAGGATGTAACACTAGTGGTAACACTAGTGGTGGTGGATGTAACACTAGTGGTGGTGGATGTAACACTAGTGGTGGTGGATGTAACACTAGTGGTGGAGGATGTAACACTAGTGGTGGTGGATGTAACACTAGTGGTGGTGGATGTAACACTAGTGGTGGTGGATGTAACACTAGTGGTGGTGGATGTAACACTAGTGGTGGTGGATGTAACACTAGTGGTGGTGGATGTGGATGTAACACTAGTGGTGGTGGATGTAACACTAGTGGTGGAGGATGTAACACTAGTGGTGGTGGATGTAACACTAGTGGTGGTGGATGTAACACTAGTGGTGGTGGATGTAACACTAGTGGTGGTGGATGTAACACTAGTGGTGGTGGATGTAACACTAGTGGTGGTGGATGTAACACTAGTGGTGGTGGATGTAACACTAGTGGTGGAGGATGTAACACTAGTGGTGGTGGATGTAACACTAGTGGTGGTGGATGTAACACTAGTGGTGGAGGATGTAACACTAGTGGTGGTGGATGTAACACTAGTGGTGGTGGATGTAACACTAGTGGTGGTGGATGTAACACTAGTGGTGGTGGATGTAACACTAGTGGTGGAGGATGTAACACTAGTGGTGGTGGATGTAACACTAGTGGTGGTGGATGTAACACTAGTGGTGGTGGATGTAACACTAGTGGTGGATGTAACACTAGTGGTGGTGGATGTAACACTAGTGGTGGTGGATGTAACACTAGTGGTGGTGGATGTAACACTAGTGGTGGTGGATGTAACACTAGTGGTGGTGGATGTAACACTAGTGGTGGTGGATGTAACACTAGTGTAACACTAGTGGTGGATGTAACACTAGTGGTGGTGGATGTAACACTAGTGGTGGTGGATGTAACACTAGTGGTGGTGGATGTAACACTAGTGGTGGTGGATGTAACACTAGTGGTGGTGGATGTAACACTAGTGGTGGTGGATGTAACACTAGTGGTGGTGGATGTAACACTAGTGGTGGTGGATGTAACACTAGTGGTGGTGGATGTAACACTAGTGGTGGTGGATGTAACACTAGATGGTGGTGGATGTAACACTAGTGGTGGTGGATGTAACACTAGTGGTGGAGGTGGTGGTGGATGTAACACTAGTGGTGGTGGATGTAACACTAGTGTAACACTAGTGGTGGATGTAACACTAGTGGTGGTGGATGTAACACTAGTGGTGGTGGATGTAACACTAGTGGTGGTGGATGTAACACTAGTGGTGGTGGATGTAACACTAGTGGTGGTGGATGTAACACTAGTGGTGGTGGATGTAACACTAGTGGTGGTGGATGTAACACTAGTGGTGGTGGATGTAACACTAGTGGTGGTGGATGTAACACTAGTGGTGGATGTAACACTAGTGGTGGTGGATGTAACACTAGTGGTGGTGGATGTAACACTAGTGGTGGTGGATGTAACACTAGTGGTGGTGGATGTAACACTAGTGGTGGTGGATGTAACACTAGTGGTGGTGGATGTAACACTAGTGGTGGTGGATGTAACACTAGTGGTGGTGGATGTAACACTAGTGGTGGTGGATGTAACACTAGTGGTGGTGGATGTAACACTAGTGGTGGTGGATGTAACACTAGTGGTGGTGGATGTAACACTAGTGGTGGTGGATGTAACACTAGTGGTGGTGGATGTAACACTAGTAACACTAGTGGTGGTGGATGTAACACTAGTGGTGGATGTAACACTAGTGGTGGTGGATGTAACACTAGTGGTGGTGGATGTAACACTAGTGGATGTAACACTAGTGGTGGTGGATGTAACACTAGTGGTGGTGGATGTAACACTAGCGGTGGTGGATGTAACACTAGTGGTGGTGGATGTAACACTAGTGGTGGTGGATGTAACACTAGTGGTAGTGTAACACTAGTGGAGGATGTAACACTAGGGGTGGTGGATGTAACACTAGTGGTGGTGGATGTAACACTAGTGGTGGTGGATGTAACACTAGTGGTGGTGGATGTAACACTCGTGGTGGTGGATGTGACGCTCGTGGTGGATGTAACACTAGATGGTGGTGGATGTAACACTAGTGATGTAACACTAGGTGGATGTAACACTAGAGGTGGTGGATGTAACACTAGTGGTGGTGGATGTAACACTAGTGGTGGTGGATGTAACACTAGTGGTGGTGGATGTAACACTAGTGGTGGTGGATGTAACACTAGTGGTGGTGGATGTAACACTAGTGGTGGTGGATGTAACACTAGTGGTGGTGGATGTAACACTAGTGGTGGTGGATGTAACACTAGTGTAACACTAGTGGTGGTGGATGTAACACTAGTGGTGGTGGATGTAACACTAGTGGTGGTGGATGTAACACTAGTGGTGGTGGATGTAACACTAGTGGTGGTGGATGTAACACTAGTGGTGGTGGATATAACACTAGTGGTGGAGGATGTAACACTAGTGGTGGAGGATGTAACACTAGTGGTGGAGGATGTAACACTAGTGGTGGTGGATGTAACACTAGTGGTGGTGGATGTAACACTAGCGGTGGTATATGTAACACTAGTGGTGGAGGATGTAACACTAGTGGTGGAGGATGTAACACTAGTGGTGGTGGATGTAACACTAGTGGTGGAGGATGTAACACTAGTGGTGGTGGATGTAACACTAGGATGTAACACTAGTGGTGGAGGATGTAACACTAGTGGTGGAGGATGTAACACTAGTGGTGGTGGATGTAACACTAGTGGTGGTGGATGTAACACTAGTGGTGGTGGATGTAACACTAGTGGTGGAGGATGTAACACTAGTGGTGGTGGATGTAACACTAGTGGTGGTGGATGTAACACTAGTGGTGGTGGATGTAACACTGGTGGTGGATGTAACACTAGTGGTGGATGTAACACTAGTGGTGGTGGATGTAACACTAGTGGTGGTGGATGTAACACTAGTGGTGGTGGATGTAACACTAGTGGTGGTGGATGTAACACTAGTGGTGGTGGATGTAACACTAGTGGTAGTGTAACACTAGTGGTGGATGTAACACTAGTGGTGGTGGATGTAACACTAGTGGTGGTGGATGTAACACTAGTGGTGGTGGATGTAACACTAGTGGTGGTGGATGTAACACTAGTGGTGGTGGATGTAACACTAGTGGTGGTGGATGTAACACTAGATGGTGGTGGATGTAACACTAGTGGTGGTGGATGTAACACTAGTGGTGGTGGATGTAACACTAGTGGTGGAGGATGTAACACTAGTGGTGGTGGATGTAACACTAGTGGTGGTGGATGTAACACTAGTGGTGGTGGATGTAACACTAGTGGTGGTGGATGTAACACTAGTGGTGGTGGATGTAACACTAGTGGTGGTGGATGTAACACTAGTGGTGGTGGATGTAACACTAGTGGTGGTGGATGTAACACTAGTGGTGGTGGATGTAACACTAGTGGTGGTGGATGTAACACTAGTGGTGGTGGATGTAACACTAGTGGTGGTAACACTAGGATGTAACACTAGTGGTGGTGGATGTAACACTAGTGGTGGTGGATGTAACACTAGTGGTGGTGGATGTAACACTAGTGGTGGTGGTAACACTAGTGTAACACTAGTGGTGGATGTAACACTAGTGGTGGTGGATGTAACACTAGTGGTGGTGGATGTAACACTAGTGGTGGTGGATGTAACACTAGTGGTGGTGGATGTAACACTAGTGGTGGAGGATGTAACACTAGTGGTGGTGGATGTAACACTAGTGGTGGTGGTGCAAGTAGTCGGTAATTCTACCAAAATATATACAACAATTATTCAGTTGGCATAACTGCCTAAACATCTGTTACATCTGTCAAGTTCTTCTTATATTTCCACCTTAACATCCCATGAATTATAAGCATTTCAATTCTTGGAGGAGTGAGTACCCTTGCAAAAAAGGCAGTCCCTCTTTTGCCTGACTTGCCCGTTATTAATGCCCTTTCACTGATGATATATTAGACACATGTGCAGCTCTTGGGTATCTTTATTGAGGAAACGTTTCGCCACACAGTGGCTTCATCAGTCCTTACAATGGAGAAACTGTCACTCTCGAGACCCGAACTTACAAACATGCTGTCAGCGCTGAAGAATTAAAAATACAAATATTTTTTCTTATGAAATGATAGAGAATAATTTTCCAATGGTAATTACACGAAAAGTTCGAAATTTGATGGAAAACTTACGGAATTACGCTTTCGCGAAGTTAGCGATCTCGTACGAATCGGCGATTTAGCCCACTTTGAGCCCTATTTTCGGCCAATTCCAATGTTTCAATCGACTAAAATCATAACTATTACTCTAGAATTCCATTTGTTCTATCGATTGAGCACAAAAAACCTCCCATTTACCGATTTCAACTACCCAATATAGTGGTCAGAAATTGGCAATATGGCCAATTTCACATAAATTTCAAATGATGCCAATTTCAAAATAGACTCCAGAATAAACAATGGAGACATTCCTGGCACTAAAATAACATTTTCTCTGTTCATTAGTTACGTCTCCAGGCCCCTCTTATATTGTTATGCAGTACTATCTGTCTTGGGTCACACCTTATGATAACTGGCAGCGATGTCTTGGGTCACACCTTATGATAACTGGCAGCGATGTCTTGGGTCACACCTTATGATAACTGGCAGCGATGTCTTGGGTCACACCTTATGATAACTGGCAGCGATGTCTTGGGTCACACCTTATGATAACTGGCAGCGATGTCTTGGGTCACACCTTATGATAACTGGCAGCGATGTCTTGGGTCACACCTTATGATAACTGGCAGCGATGTCTTGGGTCACACCTTATGATAACTGGCAGCGATGTCTAGCTACATCAACCTGGGTGTTGACTCAGCCTTACCGCACTGCCCTTTGTACTCAGTCTTACCGCACTGCCCTTTGTACTCAGTCTTACCGCACTGCCCTTTGTACTCAGTCTTACCGCACTGCCCTTTGTACTCAGTCTTACCGCACTGCCCTTTGTACTCAGTCTTACCGCACTGCCCTTTGTACTCAGTCTTACCGCACTGCCCTTTGTACTCAGTCTTACTGCACTGCCCTTTGTACTCAGCCTTACTGCACTGCCCTTTGTACTCAGTCTTACCGCACTGCCCTTTGTACTCAGTCTTACCGCACTGCCCTTTGTACTCAGTCTTACCGCACTGTCCTTTGTACTCAGTCTTACCGCACTGCCCTTTGTACTCAGTCTTACCGCACTGCCCTTTGTACTCAGTCTTACCGCACTGCCCTTTGTACTCAGTCTTACCGCACTGCCCCAGGTACTCAGTCTTGCCGCACTGCCCTTTGTACTCAGTCTTACCGCACTGCCCTTTGTACTCAGTCTTACCGCACTGCCCTTTGTACTCAGTCTTACCGCACTGCCCTTTGTACTCAGCCTTACCGCACTGCTCTTTGTACTCAGCCTTACCGCACTGCCCTTTGTACTCAGTCTTACCGCACTGTCCTTTGTACTCAGTCTTACTGCACTGCCCTTTGTACTCAGTCTTACCGCACTGCCCTTTGTACTCAGTCTTACCGCACTGTCCTTTGTACTCAGTCTTACCGCACTGTCCTTTGTACTCAGTCTTACCGCACTGTCCTTTGTACTCAGTCTTACCGCACTGCCCTTTGTACTCAGTCTTACTCAGCACTGCACCCTTTGTACTCAGTCTTACCGCACTGCCCTTTGTACTCAGTCTTGTACTCAGTCTTACCGCACTTCCTTTGTACTCAGCTTACCGCACTGCTCTTTGTACTCAGCCTTACCGCACTGCCCTTTGTACTCAGTCTTACCGCACTGCCCTTTGTACTCAGCCTTACCGCACTGCTCTTTGTACTCAGCCTTACCGCACTGCCCTTTGTACTCAGTCTTACCGCACTGCCCTTTGTACTCAGTCTTACCGCACTGCCCTTTGTACTCAGTCTTACCGCACTGCCCTTTGTACTCAGTCTTACCGCACTGCCCTTTGTACTCAGTCGTGCTTGCTGTTGTCTAACACTTTATAATCTCACACTATACTATCAAGATATGAACTTTACTGACCAGGTGAACACTTCAACCCTCTATGGACATACTTACTTAAAAAAAAAAAGTAGATATCCCAAATATAACTGTTGGTTATTACCCTTTCGATTTTCATTAATTCATTCTTTTTTTATCTTTTCTTTTCTCTCACTTTATGGACTTTCTATTATTCACTAACTCATCTCTCCTTGACTTGCACTTAACTCTCTGGCTTGGGTCACACTTATTCTTTTTGAAGTTGCAATTATGTTGGCTTGTGGCAATACTACTTACACTGGCTCTAGGTCTCCAGCCTCACTCTTCTGGTGTTGGCTTGTGGCAATACTACCTGCACTGGCTCTAGGTCTCCAGCCTATTACTACCTGCACTGGCTCTAGGTCTCCAGCCTCACTCTTCTGGTGTTGGCTTGTGGCAATACTACCTGCACTGGCTCTAGGTCTCCAGCCTCACTCTTCTGGTGTTGGCTTGTGGCAATACTACCTGCACTGGCTCTAGGTCTCCAGCCTCACTCTTCTGGCAGTGAGATCACTTACAAATTGTTTTATGTAAACTAGCCCTTACGTTCTTTTGTGATTTTGGGCGGCTTCTATTTTGCTTCTCGGGTTGTTCACTGACTGACATTTTCAATGATCCCTACAATAACCTTGGATAGGCCAGAAAAACACTGAAAACCGTGAGCACTCTGTGATGCTGTTATGTCCCATGCATGCGTGTGTGTGTGCGTGTGTATATCATTGCCAGTGCTTAAGCTCTGGCAGTACTGTGGCTCCCACATGGAACACTGTAAGCGTTTAGGGTCGAGTAAACTCGGTCCTGCCCGATTAAGTTAACCTCAGACTGGACTTGCAGTGTTAAACTTCCTTAATCTCTTCTTGACCCAGTTTCACCTTATCTTTCACAGTAGTCATGTTTCTGACATGGCTATTTTGTAACAGTGGCTCAGACTTACCTTTCGATGATTTATCATTCTCAAACTGCTGTTCTGCCTATTTTCTTACCCAGGCAGATTTATACCTGGCTCTTCTTTTTCTGTCTTGTTCTCAAGCATTTTATGCTTTCTATAGATCTTCCTTGCTCTTGCACTTTTAACATTTGTATCCCTGCATCTATGGGTGTAAAGTAAAAGGACACAAGTGCAAGTAATGTGATATTTATTGTGGCAACGTTTCGCTCTCCAGGAGCTTTATCAAGCCATAATGGCTTGATAAAGCTCCTGGAGAGCGAAACGTTGCCACAATAAATGTCACATTAGTTGCACTTGTGTCATTTTACTTTACATATTGTCGGTAATTCTACCAACTTTATTACAATCTATGGGTGTGTAACACCCTTCGCTCATTTTCACAACATATTATATTAAGGATTATCTTCATTAATTGCTAAAATTAATTTAATCAGCTTTATAATATTATCTGGCCATAAATTTATTTAGCTTTGTATGTAGATAGGATGTTTTAATGTTCTAAAATACTGGTGCAACGAGGTGAAGCACCGAGTGGTAATTCAAGTTGCTCAAGCCCCGCTCAGACTGAGTTGAGGTCTGGTGTTAAAACTTAACCTTGGTTAGTTTACACCTTCCACTGGCCAAAGAAAAGTCTTGTGGACTTCTACACTTCCACAAAAGGAATAAGCGAACGAGTCTAAGTGTCACACTGTTTATAGAATCTGATCTAGAAAAGGGATTATTGTAGAATGGTCCCAGAAGAAGACCACTGTTATTTGCATCAGTGTGGCATTTAAGTATAATGTACACTATGTCTAGAGCTGGTAGTAAATATTTAATGTACTACAGTGATGAAATAATTAGGCTACTGATATATGTTTTTTCTCACAGTGATTACAATATGAGAAGTTCTGTTTTAAAGATTTAATTATTTAATTCTTGATAGAAACATTAAGTGATTATTAATGCAGTTAATGAAACAAACAGAAACTATAAAGATTCCTTTTCCTCAATAAGTGAACCCTGTATATAATTACCTCTAGATGAGATAATCCTGTTCTTTTTATGAGTTTGTTACGTGAAGCATTTTAGTAAAGTGGTCTACATGCCATGTTTATAACAAGTCAGGGCCTCTCCGGCAGCTGCTCTATGATCCAGGGTACTGGAGGAGATATCGACCCCAAAGAATAATTGCTGATTCCACGAAAGTGAGCTGCTAATTGGGTACCCATAAAGTTCACAATGGAGGCTCAAATACTGAAATTAATAGATGGGTTAACCCTGGAGGAATTACAGTCTTTGAAGTTTCAAAACTGCTGGCAAATAGCCGTTCACTTAGGAGTGAAATACAATGTTCATTATACAGCTGAGACCACCCGATCTATTGTAAGATGAGGCAAGTCTAGATCTAGAACGATCGTTTGGATCAAGAGGACCTGATCCTGGTAGCGTTCCAACTTCCTTACCCTCTGTTGATGTGGCCAAGCCAGAATCAAAGGAAACTACTGGTGAGGTTACACCCCGGTGGAGATGCCTGAAATAGGGACAACTAGTCGCCTAGCTTGAAGCCCTTGCCCACTATGGGTACCCGGGGCAGGAACGACAAGAGAAATTCTATCCCCCAACTCCTTCACTGCCGTCTGTGCCCATATCCCAAAACCAGTTCAAAAGGATGGAGCGCCTTATTATTCTACAGACGGCCCAGATAGAAGCCAAAAGGACGCTGAACGCAGAAGAGTTTATAAGGGAAACCATCCGCTACAAGTGTCAGCTGCAAATGGAAGGAATAGTGAGGCCCAAGGCCTCCGAAAATCAACCTTTCGATCTGGACACATATTTCGATACCTTCGAAAATCAGGCTCGGGCTATGAAGTGGCACCTGAAATTCAAGGCTATCTTGTTGCATACGACGCTGACTGGAGAAGCTCGGGAATGTACAGCGTCATTGCTTTATGAAAAGTATGCTCAATATGACTCCATCAAAAGAGTTATCCTGGAAACGTATGGCCTGCTCCCTTCGAGCTACCAACAAACTTTCTGCACCCTGCAGAGGTTACCTGGACAAACTTGGGTGAACTTTGCTCTACAAGAGGAGATAGCATTTGATAGGTGGCAAAGAGCCTCAGAAAGCAATACCATAAGTAGGCTATCCCAATCAATATTACAAGAGAACTTCTATCATTTCATATCTGGAGATCTGTGGAAATTCCTGATCTACAGTCAGACACCTGACAAGATGGAGACCTCTGCTCTGGCCGATCACTACGAGATCTCCAACCAGCTGATCTGCAGTAGAACACCCAGAGAGAAAGCAATGAAGATGGGACAGAAGATTCGACAGGTTAAGTCGAGAACAGAACCTCGCCAAAAGTTTCCGCTGGAGGGAGTGTCCTCTCGTACCCTGGATAAGTCTAGCAATGATGTCAGATTTGCACCGCAAGGGAATAGAGAGATGTTTAAGACCAGGAAGAACACATCCTGTGCATATTGCCGAAAAGGAGGTCATGTAAGTAACCAATGTTATCAGATGGAAAGGAATATGAAGTATATGAATCGAGAAGGTGCTCCTATACAAATGATTTCTTCAATGTCCCAAGGCCAGGGAGACCTATGGACTGATCTAGGGGTTGTGGGTCCAAAGACTGCTTCACCGAAATGACCAGAAAAGGAGATCCAGAAAGCAATGAGCCCCTATTTTTCTCGTCAAGTGGTACCTATTAGGACTTATAGGGATACCAGGAGTTACTTGTGGTCGGATAAAGGGAATCCTCCCTTTATCCGACCACACTTATACAAAAATAAATAGACTCTTGGAAGCTTATGGAGGAGCAGTCTCTAGAGTTCCCCTCCATAGGATATACCTAAACACATTTAGCTACAAGGGATATGCAGCTGTCGGCATATCAGACGAAGGAGTCATTATCAAGTCTGCTGACTTACTGGTAGGTAATGACCTAAGCTCTGAAGGAATTAGGAAAGAACCTTTGGTGACAGAAAATACCTCAGGGGAGGATTATGTGATTGAGGCTCATAAGAAGGACCTATAGTTATTTCTGCTGGGAGTTGTTACTAGATCCATGGTGACACCCCAGTTATCTCCTTAACTGACAAAGGAAGAAGAGAACAATGCTGATCTGGGTCTGGACCTATTGTTCAGTACAACCTACTGACCCAAGCCCATGACTACAGTGCCTTCGGGGCTAGAATTAAATTTAGAGTCTTTGGGTGTTAAAAAGTTTAGGCCAGAAGATCTAATCGAAGCACAGGTAGAAGATCACTAGTTGGAGAAGATAAGAAAGCTAATGATAACGGAAGAGGAGGTCGAGAAATTAGAGGACTGTGTTTATTCAAGTAGCGGTATATTTATGAATAGGCATCTTTTGCTAAGTCCAAGCATGTATTAATCCATCCTAGGGTTTATCGTGAGCTTACACTGGAAGTCTCCCATAATACTTCATTGGGAGGGCATCTAGGAATAAAGAAAACAATGGTAAAGCTGTCAAAATAATTTTTTGGCCTAGAATGAGGGAAATTGTGATGGAGCACCTTTGCAGTTGCCAGGTCTGTCAGAACGTTGGTGAACCCACTCATACCAAGCTTCCAATTTCTCTCTGCCCTGTCGTCTCAGATGGCGAGCCATTTTGCAGTCTGATTATAGATTGCGTTGGCCTGCTCCCCAGGACCAAGGCGGAAAATCAATATTTATTCACAATAATGTATTCTGCCACCTGTTATCCCGAGGCCATCCCCACGAGGAAAATAAATGCTTGTGCAGTAGTCTGCACTTTAATAAAGTTTTTCTCACATTTAGGGTCGCCTCCTGAAGTCCAGTCTGACCAGGGATCTAACTTTACTTCCAAAATCTTCAAGGAGGCCCTGTCTCGCCTTAGTATAAAATATACCCTGGCTACAAGTTATAGGCCCCAGTCCTAAGGAGCCTGGAATGGTTCCATCAGATGTTGAAAGTGATGATGCATTTCTACTGTGAACAATTCAGTAAAGATTCGGGCAAGGGCATTCCTTTCCTTCTCCTGGCTGTAAGGGAAAGTTAGCAAGAAAGTTTGGGGTGTAGCCCATTTGAGTTGATATACAGTTATTCTGTATGTGGACCTCTCACAGTATTGGAAGACATTTGGACAGGAAGGTGTACGCCGTCAGTTCAGGTATGCCCAGCTTTGATTCACGAACATCTATCTTTCACCAGAGACTTAGCTGAGAAGAACTTGAAGAAAGCCCAGGCTAAAATGAAATTACGACATGATGAACATGCCCCTCTAGCTCTTTCCAAATTGGAGAAAAAGTATTGACTCAAATTTATGCCCGGACATGCATTGAAACCAAGATATGAGGGACCGTTAGAAGTCATTAAAAACTAAGTGAAGTGAATTATCTGGTTTGTGTACACCAGGGAAAAGGAAATCAGACCATACATACCACGTTAACCAGTTGAAAAGATATTATGGAGGGTTAGCCCCATTCTCCTAGAATCCCAGGAAGAAGCAGTGTTTGAAGAACTGCTCCAAAGGGATTGAAATCTGTTTTACAATCTCTAGACGATTTTTTGCAAGATCTAACCAATGACTAGGCCACAGAAGTGAAAAGTTTGATATTGAAATATCCACTGCATGTTGGGAACACACGACATGGATGTCCAAGGAGCCACGCCCATTAAACAATCCCCTTATCAGATAAGCCCCATAAAACACCAGGTGCTAAGGGAACAAATCAACATTTTACTGACCCATGGACTAATTGAAGGAAATAAAAGCCTGTAGGCCTCTCACTGTGTGTTGGTCCCAAAATTAGATGGTACTTATCGTATGTGCACCAATTACAGAAAAGCAAATTCGTTACAATTTCAGATGGATACCCTTTGATGAGAGTAGATGATTTGATTGATAGGGTTGCTGAAACCAAATTTGTGAGCCGGCTGAACCTATTCCAAGGTTGCAATCAAGTTCCCCTGATGAGCAGTGCTCAGGAAATATTAGTTTTTACAGTGCATGGGGGCTTCTTCAACTATTTGGTTATCCCATTTGGGTTGTGCAATGCAGCATCAACATTCCAACGATTTATGAATGATCTTACTTATAACCTGGAAGGGGTGGGAGCCTACCTTGATGACCTAGGAGTTATTAGTGATGAGTGGAGTTCACATTTAAGCTACCTGGAGGCTCTTTTTTAGAAATTAGATGAATATAAAATTTAGCCAAATGAAAATTTGGGCAAACTAAGATTAGGTATATGGGGTTCAATTTAGGTCAGGGAACGGTTGCACCCACCAATGCAAAAGTGAGAGCCCATTCAGACATTCCTATACCACAAGATAGAAAAGGGGTGCAAAGATTTTTTGGAATGGCCAGATACTATAGACGATTCTGCCCCAAGTTCTCACACATGGCCGCCCCCTTTTTTGAACTAACGAGTACTAAAATTAAGTTCATTTGTCGTAAGGAATATAACATGGCTTTTATTAGGTTAAAGCAATTGCTGGATTCTTCTCCAGTGTTGAAGAGCCCTGATTTTAACATTCCCTTCCTCTTGCATATAGATGCCAGCAGTTATGCTGCTGGAGCAGTACTATTGCAGTCCTCCCAATCTTCCGATATTCTTCATCTGATATGTTATTACTCCTCCACCTTAAAGCCCCACCAAAGGAATTATGCCACTGTGGAAAAAGATGCCCTGGCCCTGGTTATCTCCCTGGAACATTTTGAGGTTTACATCTCCCCACCAAATCATGGTATATTCTGATCACAACCCTATAACATTCATTAATACCATGAAGTCTAAGAATGCAAGAATACAGAGATGGGCTCTTAGGACCCAGCCTTTTTCCATTCAAATTCTCCATATAAAGGGTAAACATAATGTTATTGCAGATGTTTTGTCCCATCCTTAAGGCCTGTAGGACCAGTATGACCTTAGGCTACCCCTGCTCCAACCTTTGCCTAATATTTCCAGTTTTTCACCTACAGTTATGTGAATGAGTGATACCATTTACAGCTTAGTAATGGAGTATGAAGTTTAGAGACCAGTTAGTGTGGCTTCATGTCCAGTCCCTGCCTGCAGGACAGCTTCCATGTCACCCAAAGTAGCGGGAGAAGGACTCTGGAGTATCCAGTTCTGTTGAAGCGAACATCTGAAGTCTACACAACCTTCTTCCCTGACAACCCTCTGAACATATGGAGACCAAGATTGTCGGTGAAATATTTTTGGAGGCAGAGAAATGTATACCAACTCTGCCGTATTTGTTTTCCAGTAATTATACTGTGTCTAGTAGGAGGTTTAGGTATATTCATATTTTATTTTTAGTGTGACATTCGGTCATGTAGAAGGAGTGTTATGCTCTTTGCTCATTTTAAGAAAGGGATGATAAATTTATAAGTGTTATTTTGGCTTTTTCACTTAATATTATATTAAGGAGTATCTTCATTAATAGCTAAAATAAATTTACTCAGCTTTATAATATTATCTAGCCATAAATTTATTTAGCTTTGTACCTAAAATACTGGTACATCGAGGTGAAGCACCGGGTGGCAATTCGAGTTGCTCAACCCCAGCTCAAACTGAGTTGAGGTCTGGTGTTAAAACCTTACCTTGGTTAGTTCACACCTTCCACTGGCCAAGGAAGGGTCTGGTGGACTTCTACACCTCCCCAGAAGTTACCAGGAATTTTTAAAGCCATTTGCTGTGGTATATCTTGGTCTGAGAAAGTGGTTGAGAAACTTTTGAGGGAAATAGGAATAAGCGAACGAGTCTAAGTGTTATGCCGTTTATGGACTTTGATCTAGAAAAGGGATTATTGCAGAATGGTCCCAGAAGAAGAACTGTTATTTGCATCACTGTGGCGTTTAAGTTTGTAAAACTCATTGTGATTAAGTCTAGAGACTCTATGTCTAGAGCTGGTTGTGAATATTTAACATATTAAAGTGATGTAATAATTAGGCTAATGATATATATTTTTACTCACAGTGATCACAATTTGAGAAGTTCTGTTTTAAAGGTTGAATGATTTTTATTCGTTACAGAAACCATAAGTGAGTATTAATGCAGTTAATAAAGCAAGCAGAAACTATAGATTCCTTATCCTCAATAAATGAACCGTGTGTATGATTACCTCAAGACGAGATAATCCTGATCTTTTTATTTGTTACGTGTAGCACTATAGTAAAGGGGTTTAAAGGCCCTGTTTGTAACAGGGTGAACCATGGTATCACTGTCTATGTTTATATAATTCAGCTTCTGCTTGTAATTTTCTCCTTTAACTCCTTCAGTGTCCAGCTACATACTCTATCATTTCGGTAACTGTCCTTCCATCCATCTTCTTCTGCCACAGCACTCTGTGTAGTACCCTCTTTTGAAGTGGGTTTTGTCTCTTTGTTCATGTTTTTCTCTACGTTCACCTCTATAAACGTATACAAATGTCAGTACAACATGGTTCTAGCACTGAGAGGCTTCTTGTAGTTAGTGTCCCATCATTGTATTTATTGAGAGTGAACACATCCTGTCGATGGTTGTCTTCCCTACTTGCTCGCTTATGAAGTTTTCCATCGCCACCTCCAGTGACTTGTCATTTTCAGTCTTCCGAGGAACTCAAAACCTTTCTAGTCTATTTTCTAGTCTATTCATTATAAATAGTTTTGCATTTTCTGTGTTCACTCTCTTAACCACCTCCTTTCTCAAGTCCACGATCACCATGTTGCTGTCTTGGTCTCTTGCTAAGGTTATACATCACTGCTGTCACCAACTTGTGTCCCTCCAGTTCTGAGTTTCCTCTTACTCTTGTGTAGATTTTCATCCTTGCTCTATTTATTCCACTCATCAACTCACAACTTTTCACTTCTGTTTCCTCTCTCTTTTCCCATTATTTGATATTCTTTTGGGAAGAACTAATATCATCTCCATTATTGTCTGATGATGGCTCCATTATCTGTTCTTTCCATTCATGACTAACTTGTTAAGCCATCTACATATATTTATGCGTCACTTAGTGTTGTCGGGTTGTTGTTCTCGTGGTTCTTATGCAGGTGTCAGCAGAGTGGGAACAGGGAGGTAGGTGGAGGTTCACAGTGAGGAGTAAGATTTAATTATGGGTGGATTTACAAATGAATGGGGTTAAAACTGTGAGTGTGTATACTCACCTAGTTGAGGTAGGAGGGGGAGTCACAGCTCCTGGTCCCAGCTCTTCACTGGCCACTACTGGGTCACTCTTCCAGCTCCATGAGCTTTATCATACCTCTTCTTAAAGCTGTGTATGGATCCTGCCTCCACTACATCGCTTACTAAACTGTTCCACTTCCTGACTACTCTGTGACTGAAGAAACACTTCCTAACATCCCTGTGATTCATCTGAGTCTTTAACTTCCGACTGTGTCCCATCTCTGGAACAATTTGTCCACCTTGTCACTCCCTCTTAGTATTTATATGTCGATATCATGTCCCCCCTATCTCTCCTGTTCTCCAGTGTCGTCAGGTAGATTTCCCTTAACCTCTCCTCGTAGGACATACCCCTTAGCTCCGGGCCTAGTATTGTAGCAAACCTTTGCACTTTCTCTAGTTTCTTTACATGCTTGGTTAGGTGTGGGTTCCAAACTGGTGCCGCATACTCCAATATGGGCCTAACGTACACGGTGTACAGGGTCCTGAATGATTCCTTATTAAGATGTCGGAATGCTGTTCTGAGGTTTGCTAGGCGCCTGCATTCTTTAGCAGTTATTTGTTTGATGTGCACCTCAGAAGATGTTCCTGGTGTTATACTCACCCCAGGATCTTTTTTTCTGAGTGAAGATTGTAGTCGCTGGCTCCTTAGAGTGTACTCCGTCTGCGGTCTTCTTTCCCTTCCCCATTCTCCATAACTTTGCACTTGATGGGGTTGAACTCCAGGAGGCAGTTGCTGGACCAGGCCTGCAGCCTGTCCGGATTCCTTTGTAGTTCTGCCTAGTCCTCGTCCGATTGAATTCTTCTCATCAACTTCACATCATCTGCAAACAGGGACACTTTGGAGTCTATTCCTTCCTCCATGTCATTCACAAATACCAGAAACAGCACCCCAATCGTCAGGGCCGCTCACTCTGACACCTCGCCACGTACCACGATTCACTGCTGTCTTCCTGACAGGTATTCCCTGATCCATTGTAGTGCCTTACATGTTATCCCTTCTTGGTCCTTCAGTTTTTCACTATTCTCTTGTGTGGAACTGCGACAAGCGCCTTTTAACAGTCCAAGAAGATGCAATCTTCCCATAGCTCTCTCTCTTGTCTTACTGCTGTCACCATGCCATAGAACTCCAGTAGGTTTGTGATAAAGGATTTCCCGTCCCTTAAACCATGTTGGCTGCTGTTGATAAGCTCATTCCTTTCTAGGTGTTCCACCACTTTTCTCCTTATAATCTTCTCTATGACTTTGCATACTATACACGTCAGTGACACTGGTCTGTAGTTTCGTGTTTCTAGTCTGTTTCCTTTTTTAAAAATTGGGACTTCATTTGTTGTCTTCCATACCTCTGGCAATCTCCCTGCTTTGACAGATGTGTTAAATATTGTTGTTAGGGGTACACATAGAGCCTCTGCTTCCTCTCTCAGGACCCATGGAGAGATGTTTTCCGGCCCCATCGCCTTTGAGGTATCTAGCTCACTCAGAAGCCTCTTCACTTCTTCCTTGGTTGTGTGTACTGTGTCCAGCACTTGGTGGTGTACCCCACCTCTCCGTCTTTCTGGAGCCCCTTCTGTCTCCTCTGTGAACACTTCTTTGAATCTCTTGTTGACTTCTTCTCATACTACGCGGTCGTTTCTTGTGATCTCTCCTCCTTCCTTCCTCAGCTTGATTACCTGGTCCTAGACTGCTGTTTTCCTTCTGATGTGGCTGTACAACAGCTTCGGGTCAGATTTGACTTTTGCTGCTATGTCATTTTCATATTGTCGTTGGGCCTCCTTTCTTACCTGTGCATATTCATTTCTGGCTCGACGACAGCTCTCCTTATTCTCCTGGGTCCTTTGCCTTCTATACAACTCCCATTCCCTAGCACAGTTGGTTTTAGCCTCCCTGCACCTTTGGGTGAACCATTGGCTCATCCTGGCTTTTTCAATATTCCTGCTACCACTGCATATTGTTGTCATACATTCCATCATCTCGTACACTGACTTTGCCAGTTCTCTGTCCCACTGAACCCCGTTCAGGACGTTCTTCGTTCCCGCATAGTCCCCTTTCTTGTAGTTTGGCTTCATTCGTCTGGCTCTTCCTGCTTTCCCCTCCACCTGTAACTCAACTGTACTCATCTAGTTGTACTCACCTAGTTGAGGTTGCAGGGGTCGAGTCCTAACTCATGGCCCAGCCTCTTCACTGGTCGCTACTATGTCACTCTCACTGAACCGTGAGCTTTATCATACCTCTGCTTAAAGCTATGTATGGATCCTGCCTCCACTACATCGCTTCACAAACTATTCCACTTCCTGACTACTCTGTGACTGAAGAAATACTTCCTAACATCCCTGTGATTCATCTGTGCCTTCAACTTCCAACTGTGTCCCCTTGTTGCTGTGTCCTATCTCTGGAAGATTCTGTCTTTGTCCACCTTGTCAATTCCTCTCAGTATTTTGTATGTCGTTATCATGTCCCCCCTATCTCTCCTGTCCTCCATTGTCGTCAGGATGATTTCCCTTAACCTCTCCTGGTAGGACATGCCTCTTAGTTCTGGAACTAGTCTTGTTGCAAACCTTTGCACTTTTTCTAGTTTCTTTACGTGCTTGGCTAGGTGTGGGTTCCAAACTGGTGCCACATACTCCAATATGGGCCTAACGTACACGGTGTACAGGGCCCTGAACGATTCCTTATTAAGATGTCGGAATGCTGTTCTGAGGTTTGCTAGGCGCCCATATTCTGTAGCAGTTATTTGGTTGATGTGCACTTCAGGAGATGTGTCTTCTTTCCTTGAGTGAGGTTTGTAGTTCTGGCCCCCTAGACTGTACTCCGTCTGCGGTCTTCTTTGCCCTTCCTCAATTTTCATGACTTTGCACTTGATGAGGTTGAACTCCAGGAGCCAATTGCTGGACCAGGTCTGCAGCCTGTCCAGATCCCTTTGTAGTTCTGCCTGGTCTTCGATCGAATGAATTCTTCTCATCAACTTCACGTCATCTACAAACAGGGACACCTCAGAGTGTATTCCTTCCGTCATGTCGTTCACAAATACCAGAAACAGCACTGGTCCTAGGACTGACCCCTGTGGGACCCCGCTGGTCACAGGTGCCCACTCTGACACCTCGCCATGTACCATGACTCGCTGCTGTCTTCCTGACAAGTATTCCCTGATCCATTGTAGTGCCTTCCCTGCTGAATTTTTTTCATACAAGAATTAATTTAATCAGTGTTTATTTACTTGCGTATGTCAAAATTCTCTGAAAATTTGCCACCTCAGCGTCAATGCCTATCTGTTTAATGATATGAATCTTTCACTTGCAGCCTCATAAGTTGACCTTCTGGCCTCATGGATAATCAGATATCATCTCATTCCTCTCTGTTATATAGAAGTATCTTCACAAAACTCTCCCTCCCTATGCCCTTCCTTCTGTGATGAATGGTTTGAAAAACCGACAACTTGTCGGTTTTTCAAACCATTCATCACAACTGTCAGACACTGCAGCATCATGGGATCTTGTTACAAAGAATTCTTCAACACTTGTTCAACCTTTGGACGAAGACCTACTTCGACTAGTGGATGGTACCACTATGACCCCGCCTCCGCCTGCTTCACGTCACCTCACTACAGTATATAAGCCACGTCTACGGCCCTATGCTGTACTTTCTACAAGATTGATGGACTGAACACATCGACTCCAGGCTGAGGGACTGATTACCTCATACTCCTCCTCTCCTTAAGCCTTCCTCTTTGTATTGGACTGATGAAGCCACTGTGTGGCGAAACGTTTCCTGAATAAAGATTCCCATATGCTGCATAAGTGTCTCAATCTTCACCTTCCTTCTGTCTCCCCAGATTTTGTATGTATTTTCTACCTCACGCTTCCTCTCTTTCATCTCCTCTAGTTTAATCCTCCCAATTTCTGTTCGTTTTCCTTAGCAATGCATGTGAATAGTCACCTAAGTGTGGTTGCAGGCGTCGAATCTCAGCTCCTGGTCTCACTTCTCTACTGCTGCTACTGGGTTCACTCTCTTAGCTGCATGAACCCTGTAATACCTACTCTTAAAACTCTGCCTGGATACTTCCCTTGCAACTTCATTATTTAAGTCATTCAAAACTGTCGGCCTCTCATTTGTTACAGTAGTTATTTGTTTGTGTGTCTCTGCAAAATGCTTTGCTTATCACAAGATCATCTTTAGAGAAGGTTTGCAGCTTTTGTCACCCAAGCCTGTACTTTATTACCGGTTCTCTTTACTCTTTTTCCTATTTCCATTGCTTTCCATTTCTGGGATTCGTTTTTAACAGACACCTTCCAGTCCCATCCTATAACTTTTAAGAACATAAGAACATAAGAATGGAGGAACGCTGCAGAAGGCCTACTGGCCCATGCAAGGCAGGTCCTTATCAAAACAACCTCTACCTAAAGCTACCCAAGACACCAATCAAACCCAGCCCCTCCCACTCATATATTTATCCAATTTCTTCTTAAAGCTACCCAAGGTCCTAGCCTCTATCACCCCACTGGGAAGATTGTTCCACGCATCTACAACTCTGTTAGAAAAACCAATTGTTCCACGCATCTACAACTCTGCAGTATATCCTGTTCAGCTACTGTGCTCTGCTACTGTCTGTGTTCTGCTACTGTCTGTGTTCTGGTACTGTCTGTGTTCTGCTACTGTCTGTGTTCTGGTACTGTCTGTGTTCTGCTACTGTCTGTGTTCTGCTACTGTCTGTGTTCTGGTACTGTCTGTGTTCTGCTACTGTCTGTGTTCTGCTACTGTCTGTGTTCTGCTACTGTCTGTGTTCTTGTACTGTCTGTGTTCTGCTACTGTCTGTGTTCTGGTACTGTTTGTGTTCTGGTACTGTCTGTGTTCTGGTACTGTCTGTGTTCTGCTACTGTCTGTGTTCTGGTACTGTTTGTGTTCTGGTATTGTTTGTGTTCTGGTACTGTCTGTGTTCTGCTACTGTCTGTGTTCTGCTACTGTTTGTGTTCTGGTACTGTCTGTGTTCTGGTAACTCTGTAGTATATCCTGTTCAGCTACTGTGCTCTGCTACTGTCTGTGTTCTGCTACTGTCTGTGTTCTGGTACTGTCTGTGTTCTGCTACTGTCTGTGTTCTGGTACTGTCTGTGTTCTGCTACTGTCTGTGTTCTGGTACTGTCTGTGTTCTGGTACTGTCTGTGTTCTGCTACTGTCTGTTCTGGTACTGTCTGTGTTCTGGTACTGTCTCTGTTCTGCTACTGTCTGTTCTGCTACTGTCTGTGTTCTGCTACTGTCTGTGTTCTGCTACTGTCTGTATTCTGGTACTGTCTGTGTTCTGCTGCTGTCTGTGTTCTGCTACTGTCTGTGTTCTGCTACTGTCTGTGTTCTGGTACTGTTTGTGTTCTGGTCATTAGTTTCACATTATCTACCAAAAGGGAAACCTCTATTTTTTCTCTCACGTTAACTGTGTACACAGGAAACAGTAGTGATCCAGGTACCGATGATTGTGGAGCTCCACTCATCACAATTGCCCATTCTGACAACTCCTATTCCCTTATAAACATAGTCTCCCATGATCAGTAGTTTAGCACTGCCCATGTTGACTCTTCCAGCCACCTCTGCCATCATGTACACCATCATCCTGTTATCGAACATATGTATTCCTGTTTGATCTACTGTTTTGCTGTGGGTTATTTGTCATTGTTATCATCACCTTGGGTCTCCCGGCTCTGAGTGTACCTGTTATGTAGTCAATCAGCTCCTCTGCATTTTTCTACTTATCCCTTATGTTTCCTCTCTTCTTTCTTATTTGATATCCTTCTGGGAAAATCGTATTTATCATATGAGCTTCCTCTGTCTCTGGATGCCTCCAACATATGTTGTAACTGCTCATCACTCTGCTATTAAATTTACATTAGCGTACCAAACTATTTCTTTCTGTTAAATTTAAATATAGGGAACACTTAGCTGATAAAAGACAGCAAATCGTCTACACAGCCGCCCCTGCAGACGAGGTCTTGAATTATTGTCATGATCATCTCTCAACGGGCTGTAATGAGTTATAATTTGTAAGAATATAAATTACCCCTAGGGGGTGTTATGTCAGAATATTTCATTCACTGATGGCTGACAAACTTACTTGTGTGGACTCAAAAGTCTGCACCTAACTGCCGACTATAGGTTGATTACAAACTCCTTGCGACTCAAGAACTGCACAGTCCCCCGTACTTCAAAAAATTCGTAACCTACCTTGCTCTTGTAACGTGAGCTATGGTGTTCTTCACACCTTCGACAGGTATCGGTGACTTGATAGAAGCTGAAGTGTTCTTGGATGTCCACGTCTTCCATAGTCTAGGAATACGCACACTGGTACACTATGTTCCACAAGATTTGTCTTTATTGTTCACAATCTTATCACTAAAGAAGCTGATCACACTTCTCTTAAGTGTTTATTGTGTTTTATGAGACACTTTGTTCACACTAATGCACAGATCGTTCTTTGTTGGTTATCCTGGCATCAGTGTCACTTTCAGTAGAGTCAAAAGTAATCTGAAGACTCCACAACGCCCCACACCGTCACTGCCCCCAGCACAAAGGAAAAGCTGACATAGTACCTTTGCTTCCTTGCCACTTCCTCCATCAGGCAAAGCAGAATGTTTAAATCTTGCTGTCTTAAGCATAGACAACAATGTCCACTATCTTTACTATGGTAATAAAGTGGGAGTAGGATTTTCCTTAACTGTCCTGCTAAGGTAAGAGATGTACTGTCTCTTATTAAAATACACTCTGCAACACTGGACTGCACGGAGCGGTGGTTGCTTGACCACAGGTCGTATACTGGTACTGCATCTGGGATTAATTACTCGCTGTAGCAGTAAACAAGATATTTGCCCCTTCTGAGAGGGCTGGGCCCCTCAGGGCTGAAAGGGGCAGAAGGGGCTGAAGGGGGCTGATACCCCCCTCCTGGAGAAAATTTTTCCACAGTGTTCTTCAGTTCTTGTTCATGAATCAGTGTATGGGGTGGTAATAGAGGTGGGGGTGTGGGTGAGGAGTAAGGGCTGGATGTTGGTAGCATCCTGTTCTGTAAGGGAGTGGGACACTAGTGTGGGGTGATGGAGGGTAGAAATGGTAGGGAATAAATGGAGGGGGAACTATTGCTGGGATGGGGGATTGTTGTTAGAGTAGATCCCTCACTGGTATCAGTATGTGCATATGGTCATAAATAACTCCTATAGGCGTGACAATGTAATCCAAGAATTCTTAATGTTTGTTTAGCATTACCTTAGTGAATGTAATCTTGAGCTGCCCGCCTTTAAAAGAGGTTATAGGACGAAGGAGAGGAGCTGTATGAAGTAGGTGACCTTGGTACAAGCATCCTACGGTACTCAGCACATAGTTACCACCATCAACAAGTCTGGCTTCCTTCAACACTCCTTCACACCTCCTTTTACCTTCCTACAATGACAATCATCCAGTTTCATTAAAAAATAGCTATGATTCAATAAATATATAAGTAATTTAATAAGAAAGGATATCAGATGTGAGATGTCTAAAGATTTTAAATAAATAATGATCAATATATATTTTATTAGAGAACATTATACTCACCTTGTCATTATGTTCCTCTAAAACCACTAAACGTACTGCTAGTGGGATGTTAGGGCACAAATGTCGCGCCAAAATATTACCTCCCACTGGTGCCAGCATCAGTGTGTCCATCTGCGGATTACATTAAGTAATATCCAGTGTTTAGTAATTAAGTTGACACTGCTATGTACTTCTTGAAGAAGTGTCTTAATAACAGTGAAAATATATCAGTTAATTTAGGTGTCGAGGATATATTAACAAGTGACAGAAGTAATATTATATGAAGCAAATAATTTAGGTGCCGAGGATATATTAACAAGAGACAGAAGTAATATTTTATGAAGCAAATAATTTAGGTGTCGAGGATATATTAACAAGAGACAGAAGTAATATTTTATGAAGCAAATAATAAAAAAAATATATGTGGCACAAATCTAAGTGTCATTTATAGGGGACAAAAGTAAACAAAACTGATGGATCTGTAATATAACTGTTATATACAACTATCTTATTTTTTGTAAGTAAATATCCACAAAGTTAATACTTACACTTCCAAGTATTCTTCTAGACAGAAGCTGAAAGAACATAAATTTTAAATTATTTTTCTATTAGATATTTAATTCCAACAATCTTTAATAAAAATTCAGTATAATTTTTCATCAAATATCCATAAATTAATTAAGGTTATAAAACAACTTAGTTAAGGTTATAAAACAAACTCATAGTTGTCTGGACGTTTAACTCTCTGTACCTGAAATTCCTCTCTGTTCTTTACCTCTTTCACTGTTCTTACTAAGTTTTATTCTCTTCCCTCCCCATCCTCTCCACCCCCACTTATTCTCTCTGTTACACTCATCCATTCTCTCCTCATTATCACTATTTCTCTTCTATGTTATCCTACCTCAGTGTTTCTCTCCTCATTCTTGCCATCCCTTTCATAACCTAACAATAAATAAATCTTCAGAAGTTATATGTGAAGTAAAAAATATATATATTGCAAAAACAAAAAGAAAAAAATCATTTATCATTGTTAAATATTATAGAACACACACACACACACACACACACACACACACACACACACACACACACACACACACAAGATGGTAATTGCAGTAATATACAACCCACCACAGAACTGCAGGAGGCGAACAGAAGAGTGCGATGAGAGCAACGGAGCAATGGTCGACACACTAGCCGAGGTGGCCAGAAGATCTCACATGGGGGGAGCAAAGTCATTAGTTATGGGTGATTTCAATCACAAGGAGATTAACTGGTAAAACCTGGAGCCACATGGGGGTCCCAAAACATGGAGAGCCAAGATGATGGATGTGGTACTGGAAAACCTCATGCATCAACATGTTAGAGACACTACCAGAGAGAGAGGAGAGGATGATCCAGCAAGACTGGACCTTGTATTCACCTTGAGCTGTTCGTAAATTGAGGATATCATGCACGAAAGGCCCCTTGGTGCTGGTGATCATGTGGTTCTGTGCTTTGGCTACATAGTTGAGCTACAAGTGGAGAGAGTAGCAGGAATAGGCTGGGAAAACCAAACTACAAAAGAGGGGACTACACAGACAAGAGGAACTTCTTACAAGACGTTCAGTGGGAGAGAGAACTGCCCACCAAGGCAGGGTGGCCCACCAAGGCAGGGTGGTCTACCAAGGCAGGGTGGTCCACCAAGGCAGGGTGGTCTACCAAGGCAGGGTGGTCCACCAAGGCAGGGTGGTCCACCAAGGCAGGGTGGTCCACCAAGGCAGGGTGGTTCACCAAGGCAGGGTGGTCCACCAAGGCAAGGTGGTTCACCAAGGCAGGGTGGTCCACCAAGGCAGGGTGGTCCACCAAGGCAAGGTGGTTCACCAAGGCAGGGTGGCCCACCAAGGCAGGGTGATCCACCAAGGCAGGGTGGCCCACCAAGGCAGGGTGGACCACCAAGGCAGGGTGGTCCACCAAGGCAGGGTGGTCCACCAAGGCAGGGTGGTCCACCAAGGCAGGGTGGTCCACCAAGGTAGGGTGGTCCACCAAGGCAGGGTGGTCCACCAAGGCAGGGTGGTCCACCAAGGCAGGGTGGTTCACCAAGGAAGGGTGGTCCACCAAGGCAGGGTGCACCACCAAGGCAGGGTGGTCCACCAAGGCAGGGTGGACCACCAAGGCAGGGTGGTCCACCAAGGCAGGGTGGCCCGAAAAAGAAAAACTTTCATCATCATTCACCCCATCACTGTCTTGCCAGAAGGGTGCTTTACACTACAGTTATAAAACTGCAACATTAACACCCCTCCTTCAGAGTGCAGACACTGTACTTCCCATCTCCAGGACTCAAGTCCGGCCTGCCGGGCCCCCTGAATCCCTTCATAAATGTTACTTTGCTCACACTCCAACAGCACATCAAGTATTAAAAATCATTTGTCTCCATTCACTTCTATCAAATACGCTCATGCATGCTTGCTGGAAGTCCAAGCCCCTCGCACACAAAACCTCCTTTACCCCCCTCCACCCCTTCCTAGGCCGACCCTACCCTGCCTTCCCTCCACTACAGATTTATACACTCTCGAAGTCATTCTGTTTTATTCCATTCTCTCTACATGTCCGAACCACCTCAACAACCCTTCCTCAGTCCTCTGGATAATAATTCTGGTAATCCCGCACCTCCTAATTTCCGAACTCAGAATTCTCTGCATTATATTCACACAACATATTGCCCACAGACATGACATCTCCACGGCCTCCAGCCTTCTCCTTGTTGCAGCAGTGTGTGTGTGTGTGTGTGTGTGTGTGTGTGTGTGTGTGTGTGTGTGTGTGTGTGTGTGTGTGTGTGTGTGTGTGTGTGTGTGTGTGTGTGTGTGTGTGTGTGTGTGTGTGTGTGTGTGTGTGTGTGTGTGTGTGTGTGTGTGTGTGTGTGTGTGTGTGTGTGTGTGTGTGTGTGTGTGTGTGTATGTGCGTGTGTGTGTTGTGTGTGTTGTGTGTTGTGTGTGTACTCACCTAATTGTACTCACCTAATTGTGGTTGCAGGGGTCGAGACTCAGCTCCTGGCCCCGCCTCTTCACTGATCGCTACTGGATCCTCTCTCTCTCTGCTTCCTGAGCTTTGTCATACCTCTTCTTAAAACTATGTATGGTTCCTGCCTCCACTACTTCACTTGCTAGGCTATTCCACTTGCTGACAACTCTATGACTGAAGAAATACTTCCTAACGTCCCTGTGACTCGTCTGAGTCTTCAGTTTCCAGTTGTGACCCCTTGTCCCTGTGTCCCCTCTCTGGAACATCCTATCTCTGTCCACCTTGTCTATTCCCCGCAGTATCTTGTATGTCGTTATCATGTCTCCCCTGACCCTTCTGTCCTCCAGTGTCGTCAGTCCGATTTCCCTTAACCTTTCCTCGTACGACATTCCCTTGAGCTCTGGGACTAGCCTTGTTGCAAACCTTTGTACTTTCTTTAACTTCTTGACGTGCTTGACCAGGTGTGGGTTCCAGACTGGTGCTGCATACTCCAGTATGGGCCTAACATACTCAGTGTACAGTGTCTTGAACGATTCCTTATTAAGGTATCGGAACGCTATTCTCAGGTTTGCCAGGCGCCCGTATGCTGCAGCGGTTATTTGGTTGATGTGTGCCTCCGGTGATGTGCTCGGTGTTATGGTCACCCCAAGGTCTTTCTCCCTGAGTGAGGTCTGTAGTCTTTGTCCACCTAGCCTATACTCTGTCTGCGGTCTTCTTTGCCCCTCCCCAATCTTCATGACTTTGCATTTGGCTGGATTGAATTCGAGAAGCCAGTTACTGGACCACATGTCCAGCCTCTCCAGGTCTCTTTGCAGTCCTGCCTCATCCTCCTCCGATTTAATTCTTCTCATCAACTTCACGTCATCTGCGAACAGGGACACTTCAGAGTCTATTCCTTCCATCATGTCGTTCACATATATCAAAAATAGCACTGGTCCTAGAACTGACTCCTGTGGGACCCCGCTCGTAACAGGCGCCCACTGTGATACCTCTTCACGTACCATGACTCGTTGCTGCCTCCCTGTCAGGTATTCCCTTATCCATTGCAGTGCCCTTCCTTTTACGTGTGCCTGGTCCTCCAGCTTCTGCACTAATCTCTTGTGGGGAACTGTGTCAAAGGCCTTCCTGCAGTCTAGGAAAACGCAATCTACCCAACCCTCTCTCTCATGTCTTACTTCTGTTACCTTGTCATAAAACTCCAGGAGGTTTGTAATACAAGATTTGCCTTCCATGAACCCATGCTGGTTTTCATTTATAATCTTGTTCCTTTCCAGGTGTTCGACCACTCTCCTCCTGATAATCTTCTCCATGACTTTGCACACAATACATGTCAGAGACATAGGTCTGTAGTTTAGTGCCTCGTTTCTGTTTCCTTTCTTAAATATGGGGACTACATTAGCTGTCTTCCATTTCTCAGGTAGTTGCCCAGTTTCAAGGGATGTGTTGAAGATTGTGGTTAGAGGCACACACAGCATCTCTGCTCCTTCTCTAAGGACCCATGGGGAGATGTTGTCCGGTCCCATCGCCTTTGAGGTGTCAAGGTCACTTAAGAGCTTCTTCACCTCCTCCTCAGTTGTTCGTATGTCATCCAACACTTGTTGGTATATTCCCTCTTGATGTTCCCTTCTGTTCTGTCTTCCCACAGCCCTTCCTGTCTCTACTGTAAAAACTTCCTTAAATCTCCTGTTCAGCTCCTCACATACCTCCTGATCATTTCTTGTGAGTTCTCCACCTTCTGTCCTTAATCTGATCACCTGGTCTTTGACTGTTGTCTTCCTCCTGATGTGGCTATACAACAGTTTCGGGTCTGTCTTGATTCTCGATGCTATATCATTTTCATACTGTCGCTGGGCCTCCCTCCTTACCTGTGCGTACTCATTCCTGGCTCTGCGACTGATCTCCCTATTTTCGTGTGTTCTCTGCCTTCTGTACTTTTTCCGTTCTCTATTGCACTTTGTTTTTGCCTCCTTACACCGTCGGGTGAACCAGGGGCTTGTTCTGGTCTTCCCGTTGTTACTGTTGCCCTTGGGAATGAACCTTTCCACTGCCTCCTTGAATTTTGTTGCTACATATTCCATCATTTCATTTACTGGGCTTCCTGCCAGTTCTCTGTCCCACTGGACCTCCCGCAGGAAGTTCTTCAACCCTATGTAGTCCCCTCTTTTATAGTCAGGCTTTTCCCATTCTACTCCTGTTATTCTCTCCACTTGCAGCTCTACTATGTATTCAAAGCACAGAACCACGTGGTCGCTAGCTCCTAGGGGACTCTCATACTTGATGTCCTCAATGTCTGAGCTGCCCAGGGTGAACACAAGGTCCAATCTTGCTGGTTCATCCTCCCCTCTCACTCTGGTAGTGTCCTTAACATGTTGGTGCATGAGGTTTTCCAGCACCACGTCCAACATCCTGGCTCTCCATGTTTCGGGACCCCCATGTGGCTCCAGGTTTTCCCAGTCAATCTCCCTGTGGTTGAAATCCCCCATAACCAGCAACTTTGCTCTGCTGGAGTGAGCTCTTCTTGCCACCTCAGCAAGTGTGTCCACCATTGCTCTGTTGCTCTCTTCATATTCCTCTCTTGGCCTCCTGCAGTTCTGTGGTGGATTATACATCACTGCAATGACCACTTTGTGTTCCCCAGACTGAAGTGTACCTGCTATGTAGTCTCTTTCTCCCGTCTCATCTATTCCTTCCATTTTCTCGAATTTCCATCTATTTTTTACGAGCAGAGCAACCCCACCTCCCACCACCTGTGTGTGTGTGTGTGTGTGTGTGTGTGTGTGTGTGTGTGTGTGTGTGTGTGTGTGTGTGTGTGTGCGTGTGTGTGTTGTGTGTGTTGTGTGTTGTGTGTGTGTGTGTGTGTGTGTGTGTGTGTGTGTGTGTGTGTGTGTGTGTGTGTGTGTGTGTGTGTGCGTGTGTGTGTGTGTGTGTGTGTGTGTGTGTGTGTGTGTGTGTACTCACCTAGTTGTACTCACCTAGTTGAGGTTGCAGGGGTCGAGTCCGAGCTCCTGGCCCCGCCTCTTCACTGATCGCTACTAGGTCATACTCCCTGATCCGTGAGCTTTATCATACCTCTGCTTAAAGCTATGTATGGATCCTGCCTCCACTACATCGCTTCCCAAACTATTCCACTTTCTGACTACTCTGTGACTGAAGAAATACTTCCTAATATCCCTGTGATTCATCTGTGTCTTCAGCTTCCAACTGTGTCCCCTTGTTACTGTGTCCAGTCTCTGGAACATCCTGTCTTTGTCCTCCTTGTCAATTCCTCTCAGTATTTTGTATGTCGTTATCATGTCCTCCCTATTTCTCCTGTCCTCCAGTGTCGTCAGGTTGATTTCCCTTAACCTCTCCTCGTAGGACATACCTCTTAGCTCTGGGACTAGTCTTGTTGCAAACCTTTGCACTTTCTCTAGTTTCTTTATGTGCTTGGCTAGGTGTGGGTTCCAAACTGGTGCCGCATACTCCAATATGGGCCTAACGTACACGGTGTACAGGGTCCTGAACGATTCCTTATTAAGATGTCGGAATGCTGTTCTGAGGTTTGCTAGGCGCCCATATGCTGCAGCCGTTATTTGGTTGATGTGCCTGGTGTTATACTCACCCTAAGATCTTTTTCCTTGAGTGAGGTTTGTAGTCTCTGGCCCACTCTGACACCTCGCCACGTACCATGACTCGCTGCTGTCTTCCTGTCAAGTATTCCCTGATCCATTGCAGTGACTTCCCTGTTATCCCTGCTAGGTCCTCCAGTTTATGCACTAATCTCTTGTGTGGAACTGTGTCAAATGCCTTGCAGTCAAGAAAATGCAATCCACCAACCTCTCTTTCTCTTGTCTTACTGCTGTCACCATGCCATAGAACTCCAGTAGGTTTGTGACACAGGATTTTCCGTCCCTGAAACCATGTTGGCTGCTGTTGATGAGATAATTCCTTTCTAGGTGTTCCACCACTCTTCTCCTGATAATCTTCTCCATGACTTTGCATACTATACATGTCAGTGACACTGGTCTGTAGTTTAGTGCTTCATGTCTGTCTCCTTTTTTAAAGAATGGGACTACATTTGCTGTTTTCCATGCCTCAGGTAATCTCCCTGTTTTGATAGATGTATTGAATATTGATATTAGGGGTACACATAGTGCATCTGTTCCCTCTCTCAGGACCCATGGAGAGATGTTATCCGGCCCCATTGCCTTTGAAGTGTCTCGCTTACTCAGGAGCCTCTTCACTTCTTCCTCGGTTGTGTGTACTGTGTCCAACACTTGGTGGTGTGCCCCACCTCTCCGTCTTTCTGGGGCCCCTTCTTCTCCTCTCTGAACACCTCTTTAAATCTCTTGTTGAGTTCCTCACATACTTCATGGTCATTTCTTGTTGTCTCTCCTCCTTAACTTCTTAGCCTGATTACCTGGTCCTTGACTGTTGTTTTCCTCCTGATGCGGCTGTATAACAGCTTCGGGTCAGATTTGGCTTTCGCTGCTATGTCGTTTTCATATTGTCGTTGGGCCTCCCTTCTTATCTGTGCATATTCATTTCTGGCTCTACGATTGTTCTCCTTATTCCCCTGGGTCCTTTGCCTTCTATATTTCTTCCAATCCCTAGCACTCTTGGTTTTTGCCTCCCTGCACCTTTGGGTGATCCATGGGCTCATCCTGGCTTTTTCATTAATCCTGTTACCCTTGGGTACAAATCTCTCCTCAGCCTCCTTGCACATTGTTGCTCCATATTCCATCATCTCATTAACTGGCTTCCCTGTCAGTTCTCTGTCCCACTGAACCCCATTCAGGAAGATCCTCATTTCTGTGTAGTCCCCTTTCTTGAAGTTTGGCTTCATTCGTCCTGGCCTTCCTGCTTCCCCCTTCACTTGTAGCTCTATTGTGTATTCGAAGCTTAAAACCACATGATCGCTGGCTCCAAGGGGTCTTTCATATGTGATGTCCCCAATATCTGCACTACTCAAGGTGAATACTAAGTCCAGTCGTGCTGGTTCATCCTCTCCTCTCTCTCTTGTAGTGTCCCTTATGTGTTGGTACATGAAGTTTTCCAGTACCACCTCCATCATCTTAGCTCTCCATGTGTCTTGGCCCCCATGTGGCTCCAAGTTCTCCCAATTGATCTCCTTGTGGTTAAAGTCACCCATGATCAGGAGCTTTGCCCTGCATGCATGAGCTCTTCTAGCCACTGCAGCCAGTGTGTCAACCATCGCTCTATTGCTCTCGTCGTACTCTTGCCTTGGCTTTCTGCTGTTCTGTGGTGGGTTATGCATCACTGCAATTACCACCTTGGGACCTCCAGAGTGAAGTGTTCCCGCTATGTAATCACTTGCTTCTCCGCTGTCTCCTCTCTCCAGCTCATCAAAATTCCATCGGTTTTTGATCAACAGTGCCACTCCTCCCCCCCCCTGTTACCTCTGTCTTTCCTCAGGATCTGGTATCTCGTTGGAAAGATGGCATCTGTTATCATACCTGTAAGCTTGGTGTGTGTGTGTGTGTGTGTGTGTGTGTGTGTGTGTGTGTGTGTGTGTGTGTGTGTGTGTGTGTGTGTGTGTGTCTAAAATAAATAGTTCACTTCCATTTTCATAATTTTTTCATGAATTTACTACTAGTAGAAATAGATGGGATTAATGGTTATAAATGACCATAATTTTTAAAGGGGTGGACCGGTAAGCCAGCGGAAGGCCTCGGTCAGATGACCAAAAGCTCCAAAGGCGGGTCATCATCTGACTAAGACCCGCGTCAGGAAACATTTGTCCTGTTTCCTGACGAACCTTACCTAACCTAACCTAACCACTAGTAGAAGAATACAAAATATCTTGATTTTCCTCGTTTACGTTTCATTTTCTTGTTATCGTTCTTAAACTATCTTGATAAATGGTACGTAGACTTGCCTGTACTGCAGCCATGTGTACCCAGTCAGGTGGTCCTACCACCAGCACTGCCGTGGAGTGTCGTGGAAGAGGTTCTCGTCCGTATAAGAAAGACCAGTTAATTGTTGACCAGAGACATGTAGGTTTGTGGTTATTGTAGGAGTTGTTATCAGTGAGTGAAGTCTGAGAGACATCAACATTGTTCCACTGGTTTCCACAGTGATGATCCAGGAACACTTCAGTGGACACTCCCAGTGACCAGACACCAGTCATAACATTGTAAGTCTCTGAACATGTAAGAATATACTGTTAAATTAATAATATATAATGTTTGTTGAAAGTTTTGCTTGTCTAAAGAAATTTTGCTAAGAATATTATGTTCCATCAAAAGTAGCCATTGTGCTGATCATATATAAAAACGTTTGTAAACAGTTAGGCATCCATTTAAATTTTACTGTCTTCCGTTTTCGCAGTATTTTTTTGTATTTTGACTTACCAAAGTTAGCTGGTGCAAATATCACCAAGTTCCAGAAGCCAAGTGACAATGTTGTTTCAGTAATAAGCTGTAACATTACAGAATTTGTTGCTATAAGAGGAGACGCCATCTTTTGACGTCTCTGTGCAGATGTGCTCTCAGAAGTCCCTTTCCATACAGCCTTGCACAATGATGCTTTAAAACCATGTAAGAGAAAATAAAGAGATTGGTCACTGGAAATATGTAAAATGTATTTAGACAAGTCAGTCCCTATTATGTATATACAATACAATGCTTGTATATGGAATATTCTGAACAAGATTGTGTAAGATAATCCTTCCCAGGTCAGCTAAGTGCTATAGATGTGTTGATGACGTGTTGCATCTAATGTCTAAGATTATGTAAAATTTGCGATCTTGGCTTACATAATAAAGCTAATCGTGCCATATAAGATAAGCGAAAATTTGTGTATGCAATAATTTTGCAGAAATCATTCTGATCCTACCGAAAAAAATATATTTCATTGTGTTTGTTTATTATTAAACTATTGTAAAGATATCTAAAATATATTTAGTTGGGTTAGGCTAAAATAAATTGTTCTTGTTATAATAAGGTTAGGTAAGTTTTCTAAGATTCTTTTGGTGCAAAATTATAAATTTTTACATTAACATTAATGAAAAAAAATGTTAAAACGGGTATTCAAACAGAAGGAGGATGAAATTAATAATGGAGATACCACTGCCACGAGTGTCCTCGAATCACGAGAAAAACATGTAGTTCAACTGCATGTGTGATTCTTGTAGGATCGCTGGCTCAAGTGGTAAGGTGATGCGTACATTGTGCTGCCTCTGGTGGCGATATAAGGTTCGTAGGGTCGAGTCCTGGCCTGCCGCAGTTTCATAAATGATTTAAAATCACTTGTTTCGTGATTTCATTGCTGTATATATATATATATATATATATATATATATATATATATTTATATATATATATATTTATATATATATATATTTATATATATATATATATATTTTTTTTTTTATTATCACACCGGCCGATTCCCACCAAGGCAGGGTGGCCCGAAAAAGAAAAACTTTCACCATCATTCACTCCATCACTGTCTTGCCAGAAGGGTGCTTTACACTACAGTTTTTAAACTGCAACATTAACACCCCTCCTTCAGAGTGCAGGCACTGTACTTCCCATCTCCAGAACTCAAGTCCGGCCTGCCGGTTTCCCTGAATCCCTTCATAAATGTTACTTTGCTCACACTCCAACAGCACGTCAAGTATTAAAAACCATTTGTCTCCATTCACTCCTATCAAACACGCTCACGCATGCCTGCTGGAAGTCCAAGCCCCTCGCACACAAAACCTCCTTTACCCCCTCCCTCCAACCCTTCCTAGGCCGACCCCTACCCCGCCTTCCTTCCACTACAGACTGATACACTCTTGAAGTCATTCTGTTTCGCTCCATTCTCTCTACATGTCCGAACCACCTCAACAACCCTTCCTCAGCCCTCTGGACAACAGTTTTGGTAATCCCGCACCTCCTCCTAACTTCCAAACTACGAATTCTCTGCATTATATTCACACCACACATTGCCCTCAGACATGACATCTCCACTGCCTCCAGCCTTCTCCTCGCTGCAACATTCATCACCCACGCTTCACACCCATATAAGAGCGTTGGTAAAACTATACTCTCATACATTCCCCTCTTTGCCTCCAAGGACAAAGTTCTTTGTCTCCACAGACTCCTAAGTGCACCACTCACTCTTTTTCCCTCATCAATTCTATGATTCACCTCATCTTTCATAGACCCATCCGCTGACACGTCCACTCCCAAATATCTGAATACGTTCACCTCCTCCATACTCTCTCCCTCCAATCTGATATTCAATCTTTCATCACCTAATCTTTTTGTTATCCTCATAACCTTACTCTTTCCTGTATTCACCTTTAATTTTCTTCTTTTGCACACCCTACCAAATTCATCCACCAATCTCTGCAACTTCTCTTCAGAATCTCCCAAGAGCACAGTGTCATCAGCAAAGAGCAGCTGTGACAACTCCCACTTTGTGTGTGATTCTTTATCTTTTAACTCCACGCCTCTTGCCAAGACCCTCGCATTTACTTCTCTTACAACCCCATCTATAAATATATTAAACAACCACGGTGACATCACACATCCTTGTCTAAGGCCTACTTTTACTGGGAAAAAATTTCCCTCTTTCCTACATACTCTAACTTGAGCCTCACTATCCTCGTAAAAACTCTTCACTGCTTTCAGTAACCTACCTCCTACACCATACACTTGCAACATCTGCCACATTGCCCCCCTATCCACCCTGTCATACGCCTTTTCCAAATCCATAAATGCCACAAAGACCTCTTTAGCCTTATCTAAATACTGTTCACTTATATGTTTCACTGTAAACACCTGGTCCACACACCCCCTACCTTTCCTAAAGCCTCCTTGTTCATCTGCTATCCTATTCTCCGTCTTACTCTTAATTCTTTCAATTATAACTCTACCATACACTTTACCAGGTACACTCAACAGACTTATCCCCCTATAATTTTTGCACTCTCTTTTATCCCCTTTGCCTTTATACAAAGGAACTATGCATGCTCTCTGCCAATCCCTAGGTACCTTACCCTCTTCCATACATTTATTAAATAATTGCACCAACCACTCCAAAACTATATCCCCACCTGCTTTTAACATTTCTATCTTTATCCCATCAATCCCGGCTGCCTTACCCCCTTTCATTTTACCTACTGCCTCACGAACTTCCCCCACACTCACAACTGGCTCTTCCTCACTCCTACAAGATGTTATTCCTCCTTGCCCTATACACGAAATCACAGCTTCCCTATCTTCATCAACATTTAACAATTCCTCAAAATATTCCTTCCATCTTCCCAATACCTCTAACTCTCCATTTAATAACTCTCCTCTCCTATTTTTAACTGACAAATCAATTTGTTCTCTAGGCTTTCTTAACTTGTTAATCTCACTCCAAAACTTTTTCTTATTTTCAACAAAATTTGTTGATAACATCTCACCCACTCTCTCATTTGCTCTCTTTTTACATTGCTTCACCACTCTCTTAACCTCTCTCTTTTTCTCCATATACTCTTCCCTCCTTGCATCACTTCTACTTTGTAAAAACTTCTCATATGCTAACTTTTTCTCCCTTACTACTCTCTTTACATCATCATTCCACCAATCGCTCCTCTTCCCTCCTGCACCCACTTTCCTGTAACCACAAACTTCTGCTGAACACTCTAACACTACATTTTTAAACCTACCCCATACCTCTTCGACCCCATTGCCTATGCTCTCATTAGCCCATCTATCCTCCAATAGCTGTTTATATCTTACCCTAACTGCCTCCTCTTTTAGTGTATAAACCTTCACCTCTCTCTTCCCTGATGCTTCTATTCTCCTTGTATCCCATCTACCTTTTACTCTCAGTGTAGCTACAACTAGAAAGTGATCTGATATATCTGTGGCCCCTCTATAAACATGTACATCCTGAAGTCTACTCAACAGTCTTTTATCTACCAATACATAATCCAACAAACTACTGTCATTTCGCCCTACATCATATCGTGTATACTTATTTATCCTCTTTTTCTTAAAATATGTATTACCTATAACTAAACCCCTTTCTATACAAAGTTCAATCAAAGGGCTCCCATTATCATTTACACCTGGCACCCCAAACTTACCTACCACACCCTCTCTAAAAGTTTCTCCTACTTTAGCATTCAAGTCCCCTACCACAATTACTCTCTCACTTGGTTCAAGGGCTCCTATACATTCACTTAACATCTCCCAAAATCTCTCTCTCTCCTCTGCATTCCTCTCTTCTCCAGGTGCATACACGCTTATTATGACCCACTTCTCGCATCCAACCTTTACTTTAATCCACATAATTCTTGAATTTACACATTCATATTCTCTTTTCTCCTTCCATAACTGATCATTTAACATTACTGCTACCCCTTCCTTTGCTCTAACTCTCTCAGATACTCCAGATTTAATCCCATTTATTTCCCCCCACTGAAACTCTCCTACCCCCTTCAGCTTTGTTTCGCTTAGGGCCAGGACATCCAACTTCTTTTCATTCATAACATCAGCAATCATCTGTTTCTTGTCATCCGCACTACATCCACGCACATTTAAGCAACCCAGTTTTATAAAGTTTTTCTTCTTCTCTTTTTTAGTAATTGTATACAGGAGAAGGGGTTACTAGCCCATTGCTCCCGGCATTTTAGTCGCCTCATACGACACGCATGGCTTACGGAGGAAAGATTCTTTTCCACTTCCCCATGGACAATAGAAGAAATAAAAAAGAGCAAGAGCTATTTAGAAAAAGGAGAAAAACCTAGATGTATGTATATATATATATGCATGTATATATATATATATATATATATATATATATATATATATATATCGTGCCGAATACGTAAAACTGGTCAATTAGCAAGAACTCTTAAAATTAAGTTTTTTTCTGAAATTTTCTCTTATACGTTTAAAGATATATTTTTTCATTAATGGTAATCTAAAAATTTATAATTTTGCACCGAAAGGAAACCAAGCCTGTGCACATACTATGCACTTGGTATCTGCTGGCATGGGAAATCTGGAGAAACAGATGGGACATGCAACTATGACCACCATAGAAAATGCCATGCCCATATGACAACAGGAAAATGCAAACTCCCTTCCTGTAAGCTTTTTCACCCTGAAATGCGTACCTCTTCAGTACAGGAAAGACTGTGCTATAACTTAAATTGCCAGGCATACCATCTAAAGGGGACAAAAAGATACAAAACATCCAGGCCATGGGAAAACCTGGGTAGCCACAGCCACTCAAGAGGGAGAGGTTTTTTAGTGCCAGGAAGGAAAAAAAACTGGCAGGAAATGGCAGAAATCGTACACCAAATCCAGTCATTCCTGGAGTGGAACCACAGTCGATGGCCTCCCCTCCAAACCAACAGATACAGATGCTAATGCCGGAAAATAAATCCCCCCCAGTACCAACAATACCACCAGTCCGATGACATTCCTCTTTGTAATTATACAGGGTCTAAAGCCAGAAACAAACAACAAAATACCTTTCATCCGTGGACTGCTTGCAGAGGCAAAGGCAATGTTCGCGGCTTTCACTGAGACCCACATAAAGGATCACTTGGACAACGAAATATGGATCCCAGGTTACAACCTATACAGATGTGACAGAGTGAACAGGCAAAAGGGGGGGGTTGGCCTGTACATTGCAGAGTCACTTGTTTGCACAGAACTGCTTAATGCCTCAAATGATGTAGTGGAAGTTTTAGCAGTAAAGGTCGAGAACCAAAACCTAGTCATTGTGGTAGTCTACAAGCCTCCGGATGCAACATCCCAGCAATTCCAGGAACAGCTGTTAAAAATTGACCACTGTCTGGAAAATCTTCCAGCTCCTGCACCCAATATCTTGCTCCTGGGGGATTTCAACTTAAGGCACCTAAAATGGAGGAATATAGCAAATAATATTGTTGCAGTAATAACACCAGGAGGCATCTCTGATGAAAACTCACACTCACACGAGCTCTTAAATCTCTGCACAAAATTCAATTTAAACCAGCAAATAATAGAGCCTACTAGACTGGAGAATACACTAGACCTCATCTTCACTAACAATGATGATCTGATAAGAAATGTCACCATATCAAAAACAATATACTCAGATCACAACATAATTGAGGTTCAGACATGTATGCGTGGAGCCCCAGACCGACAAAATGAGATTAGTCACGAGGGAGCATTCACCAAATTCAACTTCAATAACAAAAACATAAAGTGGGACCAAGTAAACCAAGTCCTAACCGATATAAGCTGGGAAGATATACTAAGCAACACAGACCCCAACTTATGCCTAGAACAGATTAACTCGGTGGCACTCGAAGTATGCACAAGGCTTACTCCTCTAAGAAAAAGGAGGAGTAGATGTAAAATAGAAAGAGACAGGCGCTCCCTTTACAGGCGAAGGAAAAGAATAACAGAGCGGCTAAAAGAGGTCAATATATCTGAAATGCGTAGGGAGACACTGGTCAGAGAAATAGCAAGCATCGAACTTAAGCTAAAGGAATCTTATAGGAGTCAGGAATCGCGGGAAGAACTAAAAGCCATAAATGAAATCGAAAGAAACCCAAAGTATTTCTTCTCCTATGCCAAATCAAAGTCTAGAACAACGTCCAGTATTGAGCCCCTACTTAAACAAGATGGGTCCTACACAGATGACAGCAAGGAAATGAGTGAGCTACTCAAGTCCCAATATGACTCAGTTTTTAGCAAGCCGCTAACCAGACTGAGAGTCGAAAATCAAAATGAATTTTTTATGAGAGAGCCACAGAATTTGGTTAACACAAGCCTATCCGATGTTATCCTGACGCCAAATGACTTCGAACAGGCGGTAAATGACATGCCCATGCACTCTGCCCCAGGGCCAGACTCATGGAACTCCGTGTTCATCAAGAACTGCAAGAAGCCCCTATCACGAGCCTTTTACATCCTATGGAGAGGGAGCATGGACACGGGGGTCGTCCCACAGTTACTAAAAACAACAGACATAGCCCCACTCCACAAAGGGGGCAGTAAAGCAACAGCAAAGAACTACAGACCGATAGCACTAACATCCCATATCATAAAAATCTTTGAAAGGGTCCTAAGAAGCAAGATCACCACCCATCTAGAAACCCATCAGTTACACAACCCAGGGCAACATGGGTTTAGAACAGGTCGCTCCTGTCTGTCTCAACTATTGGATCACTACGACAAGGTCCTAGATGCACTAGAAGACAAAAAGAATGCAGATGTAATATATACAGACTTTGCAAAAGCCTTCGACAAGTGTGACCATGGCGTAATAGCGCACAAAATGCGTGCTAAAGGAATAACAGGAAAAGTCGGTCGATGGATCTATAATTTCCTCACTAACAGAACACAGAGAGTAGTCGTCAACAGAGTAAAGTCCGAGGCAGCTACGGTGAAAAGCTCTGTTCCACAAGGCACAGTACGTACTGTCTCCCATCTTGTTCCTCATCCTCATATCCGACATAGACAAGGATGTCAGCCACAGCACCGTGTCTTCCTTTGCAGATGACACCCGAATCTGCATGACAGTGTCTTCCATTGCAGACACTGCAAGGCTCCTGGCGGACATCAACCAAATCTTTCAGTGGGCTGCAGAAAACAATATGAAGTTCAACGATGAGAAATTTCAATTACTCAGATATGGTAAACACGAGGAAATTAAATCTTCATCGGAGTACAAAACAAATTCTGGCCACAAAATAGAGCGAAACACCAACGTCAAAGACCTGGGCGTGATCATGTCGGAGGATCTCACCTTCAAGGACCATAACATTGTATCAATCGCATCTGCTAGAAAAATGACAGGATGGATAATGAGAACCTTCAAAACTAGGGAGGCCAAGCCCATGATGGGACTCTTCAGGTCACTTGTTCTATCTAGGCAGGAATATTACTGCACACTAACAGCACCTTTCAAGGCAGGTGAAATTGCTGACCTAGAAAATGTACAGAGATCCTTCACGGCAGGAGGGAGAGATACACGATTATATACACCTGGAAAATCCTAGAGGGACTAGTACCGAACTTGCACACGAAAATCACTCACTACGAAAGCAAAAGACTTGGCAGACGATGCAACATCCCCCCAATGAAAAGCAGGGGTGTCACTAGCACGTTAAGAGACCATACAGTAAGTGTCAGGGGCCCGAGACTGTTCAACTGCCTCCCAGCACACATAAGGGGGATTACCAACAGACCCCTGGCAGTCTTCAAGCTGGCACTGGACAAGCACCTAAAGTCGGTTCCTGACCAGCCGGGCTGTGGCTCGTACGTTGGTTTGCGTGCAGCCAGCAGTAACAGCCTGGTTGATCGGGCTCTGATCCACCAGGAGGCCTGGTCACAGACCGGGCCGCGGGGGCGTTGACCCCCGGAACTCTCTCCAGGTAAACTCCAGGTAAAAGAACCTTAGAAAACTTACCTAACCTTATTATAACAAGAACAATTTATTTTAGCCTAACCCAACTAAATATATTTTAGATTTGTTTACAGTAATTTAATACTAAACAAACACAGAGATATATATTATTTTTCATTAGGTTCAAAATGATTTTGGCGAAATTATTGCATACACAAATTTTCACTTGTCCTATATGGCAAGATGAATGTTGCTATTTAAGCCAAGATCGCAAGTTCTGCCTATTCGGCACGACATATATATATACATATATATATATATATATATGTATATATATATATATATATATATATATATATATATATATATATATATATATATATATATATATATATATATATATATATATATATATATATATATATATATATATATATATATATATATATTCCTTGTCGAATTATATAGTATAGCTCATTCAATAAATTTTACTATTGAGTTTGAGCAAAATAACTCATTGTCATTCATTTTTGTTTCAGGTGACACTGCCTCGGTGGGATACGGACAGTTCTTCTGAAAGAAAAATGTATATACATATATTAATAGTTATACATTTTTAAGACACAGGACTTTAGCCACTGAGTCTGAGTAACCAGATAATGAAGAAACATTGTTGTCGTCATTCACTCCACCACTGTCTGATCAGAGGCAAGCTGACACTTCACGTCAAAAACTGTAACATATCTGCTGTCTTCAGAGAGCAGGAACTGTAATTAACAACTCCACAACTCATGTCTGGCTAACAACTTTCTCTGAATACCTTCATAATGTTATATTACTTACACTCCAACAGTAAGTCAACACTTCAAAACCATTTGTCTCACTTCACTCCTGTCCATCACGCCGGTGCACTGTTGCTGGAAGTCTAAGCTCCTCGCACACAAAACTTCACTTACTCCCTCTCTCCAACATTTCCTGGGACGACGGAGGACCAGGACCAGGTAATCAGTCAGTCAACTGAGGGACCGATTATCTAGTCTCCTGTATATACTTCTACTGTCTTCCCATTATGTCCTTCATATTTTTTTTTTTTTGATAAAGGCACTGGACGGCGATACGTCTTCAAATAAAGACACCCAGATGTTGCATGTATCTAATTCTCCACATTGTAGGTACTGCATATCTTTCATGTTCAATAATTAGGTTCTCATTGCAGTACACAAGTGCTGAACATTTGAAGGCGAATATATAAAGCATTCTCAAGTTATGAACGAAATAAAACCAGAAAGTTGGGACAATGTACACAGAAAAATTCTGGCAAGCTGTTATAGGGGATGTCTGATTATATAAAAATAATAATTATAAAACATTCATTTATTTTATTACATAGATGATACAACTGCGACAACTTTGTAAATAAAACACATTTACAACATCTGGCTCTTCTAATATAAATCATTTACAACATCTGGCTCTTCTAATATAAATCCTTGAGAATAAAGAGGTGAATATTCTTGTTCCAGTACATAAGTCGTTCCTCATTCCTCTGTGTTAGATTAATATTCTTGTTCCAGTACATAAGTCGTTCCTCATTCCTCTGTGTTAGATTAACATTCTTGTTCCAGTACATAAGTCGTTATCCTCATTCCTCTGTGTTAGATTAACATTCTTGTTCCAGTACATAAGTCGTTCCTCATTCCTCTGTGTTAGATTAACATTCTTGTTCCAGTACATAAGTCGTTCCTCATTCTTCTGTGTTAGATTAATATTCTTGTTCCAGTACATAAGTCGTTCCTCATTCTTCTGTGTTAGATTAATATTCTTGTTCCAGTACATAAGTCGTTCCTCATTCTTCTGTGTTAGACTAATATTCTTGTTCCAGTACATAAGTCGTTCCTCATTCTTGTGTTAGATTAATATTCTTGTTCCAGTACATAAGTCGTTATCCTCATTCTTGTGTTAGATTAACATTCTTGTTCCAGTACATAAGTCGTTCCTCATTCCTCTGTGTTAGATTAATATTCTTGCTCCAGTACATAAGTCGTTATCCTCATTCTTGTGTTAGATTAACATTCTTGTTCCAGTACATAAGTCGTTCCTCATTCCTCTGTGTTAGATTAATTAAGTCTGATGTGAAGACAAACCGACACTGTGCAATATTCTCTGTTGTTGTTCATGTGTGATATTTATTAAGTCAGTTACTGCGGATAACTTACGAAGGTTAACAGTGTATTCTTATTAATGACTTTTCTGTCATGTTTCGTCACATATTTAAAAAGCAGCTTTTTATTTTGAGGTCAAGCAGATAAATACTGAATGATACAGTTTTGAAAAATAATGGAATGATTATTTAGGGTCGTTGTTCTATGTGTGTTCTGTATTATATTTACATATATACTATGTATATATTGTATATATTCCAGGTAAGAACCAGGAATAATGGATTTAAGTTGGATAAATTTAGATTTAGAAAGGACATAGGTAAGTACTGGTTTTCTAACAGAGTTGTAGATGCGTGGAACAGTCTTCCCAGTGGGGTGATAGAGGCTAGGACCTTGGGTAGCTTTAAGAAGAGACTGGACAAATATATGAGTGGGAGGGGCTGGGTTTGATTGGTGTCAAGGGGTACGGGAGTTATTTCTTGAGTAGCTTTAGGTAGATGTCGTTCTGATAAGGACCTGCCTCGTATGGGCCAGTAGGCCTTCTGCAGTGTTCCTACATTCTTATGTTCTTATGTTCTTATGTTCTTATATCTGTCCTCACTGGATGGGGTTTCCAATATCAAACTACAAATTACTTTGTGAGAAATCCATGTTATAATATAATCTCTGTCTCCCTCAACAGTTAATCAGTTATTCTGCGTTTTAATTTGAATAATATTGTTGCAGTTCATTGATATATGAATTTATTTTCACATCCAGACTGGCTATGTAGTATAACCACTGATGCAGATTTTCAAATATTCGAAGCAGAAAATGAACATCCAAGTCTTGCATCTTTCCATGACACTGATATATTAAGAAAAAAATATTATTCAGTTCAAATCTTATTTGCAACTTCCAGAAGAATAAATAGTTAGAGAGGAAGGCTAGGCTAGGTATGTTTTCTTGCATGTAACTCAGACGTTGACAGTTAATATAAGTACTGGAAGGTTGTGGAACACTGGCATGAGTAACTACTTTCTTTATTGTACGTGATTTAAGAGGCCTATGTTGTAGTGGTTTTGAAGTGTTTGTACTTGTTAGTAGAGAACTGTGAAGCCACTTGTACACAGTGGACACGTTGAAGCCCGTCACCTGAGCGATGGCACGGAAGGACATACCAGCAGCACGCATGTACGTGAAACATGCCACGTCACTAGCACGTGCTGAGTCAAACTTGCGCTGGATCCTCATTATAATTCTGTGACAATGAGATTGAAGAAAATATAAGCGATTAATTTCATTATACAACAGTTGAGTATATTTAAGGTATAAAATATCTTAAAGTTATCGTTAACTTTATCATTAATTACTCAAGTTTATTTGGGTTTTCAATGGAAAATACGAAATATAATGGGAAGTAGAGTGCCTGCACTCTGAAGGAGGGGTGTTAATGTTGCAGTTTAAAAACTGTAGTGTAAAGCACCCTTATGGCAAGACAGTGATGGAGTGAATGATGGTGAAAGTTTTTCTTCTTCGGGCCACCCTGCCTTGGTGGGAATCGGCCAGTGTGATAATAAAAAAAATAAATAATAAATAATCGGATATTTACGTACTCGTTAAGTTCTCTTGCTAATGTAACTGCAATAACTCAGTTATTTAAAACTTGTTTCACAGTTCTCATGACTCAAGAAATCGTAATGACACGATTGCAAACAAACCATACCACGGGCGGGGATAGAACCCGCGATCAGAGAGTCTGGAGTTTTGAGACTCTCTGAATGCGGGTTCTGTCCCCGCTCGTGGTATGGTGTTTCACAGTTCATTCCTATGCGACTGATACAGTCGTTCTTTAGTAGGTAAAATCCCATGTAACAACCTATGCATAGTTTCCCGCACCCTTGACTTTAAACGTAACTTACGGAACACTCCCCAGATACCTGCCCAGTTATATAACGGAAAGACACTCTCCCCCTCCATCACCTCATAACCCCTCTCCAACCTTCCCAAAACTCGTGCCAACACTTTTCCTGGTATGCTAACTTGCAATAAATATCTCAAAATACTCATACAATTCTCCAATTCCCTACCCCCACCACTGCCTCACGTCTTCCATAACATCTCTCACTGACACCACGATGCCCACACAATCGTATATAACTATGTTTAACATACTACTCAAAGGAATTAATCTTAAACCACCCCTCCCCAGTGCTGTCATCACAACAGTTTGCCTCGGCTAATGATAACCATATCCCCATATATAAAACGCAGTACCATCTTTTGCACCTTCCGCACATCTTTCATCATCAGTGGATATACCACTGCTACATTCCACAATTTAGGATAAATAATTGTGTTGATAACGATGACCCTCTGTTGTATCGTCAGTCCGCTCGACCGTATCCCCCCAACCTCCTCAGAGCTCCTTGCACTACCTTTTCAAAATTTGCGTCTCTAGCTTCCAGCTCTGCCCCTCTGTATAAAACTCCACAGATGTTAATTTGCTCTACTACTTGCCATACATACTTATTCCCCAAGTCCCTTCCCACCCACAAACCAACCTCTAACAATTTAGACTTAACGCCATTAAAACACATA